>NW_026609227.1:2500-37836 GCF_029499605.1 Hyla sarda
ACCGAGGCACCGCTCATTCCTCACACTATCTACACCAGATCAGAGCACAGCCAGGAGGGGGCGAAGCACCGAGGCTCCGCTCATTCCTCACACTATCTAAACCAGAATCAGAGCACAGCCAGGAGGGGGGCGAAGCACCCAGGCACCACTCATTCCTCACACTATCTACACCAGATCAGAGCACAGCCAGGAGGGGTGAAGCACCGAGGCTCCGCTCATTCCTCACACTATCTACACCAGATCAGAGCACAGCCAGGAGGGGTGAAGCACCGAGGCTCCGCTCATTCCTCACACTATCTACACCAGATCAGAGCACAGCCAGGAGGGGGGCGAAGCACTGCTCATTCCTCACACTATCTACACCAGATCAGAGCACAGCCAGGAGGGGTGAAGCACCGAGAGGCACCACTCATTCCTCACACTATCTACACCAGATCAGAGCAGACAGGAGGGGTGAAGCACCGAGGCACCGAGCTCATTCCTCACACTATCTACACCAGATCAGAGCACAGCCAGGAGGGGCGAAGCACCCAGGCACCACTCATTCCTCACACTATCTACACCAGATCAGAACACAGCCAGGAGGGGGCGAAGCACAGAGGCACTGCTCATTCCTCACACTATCTACACCAGATCAGAGCACAGCCAGGAGGGGTGAAGCACCAAGGCACACGCTCATTCCTCACACTATCTACACCAGATCAGAGCACAAACAGGAGGGGGCGAAGCACCGAGGCTCCGCTCATTCCTCACACTATCTACACCAGATCAGAGCACAGCCAGGAGGGGTGAAGCACAGAAGGCACCGCTCATTCCTCACACTATCTACACCAGATCAGAACACAGCCAGGAGGGGGCGAAGCACAGAGGCACCGCTCATTCCTCACACTATCTACACCAGATCAGAACACAGCCAGGAGGGGGCGAAGCACAGAGGCAACCGCTCATTCCTCACACACTATCTACACCAGATCAGAGCAGACAGGAGGGGGCGAAGCACCGAGGCAACCGCTCATTCCTTACACTATCTACACCAGATCAGAGCAGACAGGAGGGGGCGAAGCACCGAGGCACCGCTCATTCCTCACACTATCTAAACCAGATCAGAGCACAGCCAGGAGGGGGCGAAGCACCGAGGCACCGCTCATTCCTCACACTATCTACACCAGATCAGAGCAGACAGGAGGGGGCGAAGCACCGAGGCACCGCTCATTCCTCACACTATCTACACCAGATCAGAGCACAAAACAGGAGGGGGCGAAGCACCCAGGCACCACTCATTCCTCTCACACTATCTACACCAGATCAGAGCAGACAGGAGGGGGGTGAAGCACAGAAGCACTGCTCATTCCTCACACTATCTAAACCAGATCAGAGCACAGCCAGGAGGGGGCGAAGCACTGCTCATTCCTCACACTATCTACACCAGATCAGAACACAGACAGGAGGGGGCGAAGCACCGAGGCACCGCTCATTCCTCACACTACACCAGATCAGAGAGCACAGCCAGGAGGGGGCGAAGCACCGAGGCACCGCTCATTCCTCACACTATCTACACCAGATCGAAGCACAGCCAGGAGGGGGCGAAGCACCGAGGCACCGCTCATTCCTCACACTATCTAAACCAGATCAGAGAGCACAGCCAGGAGGGGGCGAAGCACCGAGGCACCGCTCATTCCTCACACTATCTACACCAGATCGAAGCACAGCCAGGAGGGGGGCGAAGCACCCAGGCACTGCTCATTCCTCACACTATCTACACCAGATCGAAGCACAGACAGGAGTGGGGCGAAGCACCGAGGCACCGCTCATTCCTCACACTATCTACACGAGCTAAGAACTGGCGTGACTAGTGTGAACCTTGGATTAGTCTGGTGTAAAACACTAAATATCTGGTGGAAAGTTTTTCATGCCAAAATTTTTGGCGCAAAGAGTTTAGAATTTGTCCCCCAAAAGAAGACTCTGGACTGTTTCATTATGCAATGATTGAACCAGTGTTTCCCAACCAGGGTGCCTCCAGCTGTTGCAAAACTAAAACTCCCAGCATGCTGTTGGCTGTCCGGGCATGCTGGGAGTTGTAGTTTCGCATTACCTAGAGGCACCCTGGTTGGAGACCCTCAGGACACATGACTGGTTGTGTCTGCGTCATGTGACCCCACAAATAACATAGAGTGCCCCAGCACCAAGCACATCTTCGCCCACCGAGGTCAGATGAACAGACAGCACAGGAGGCGGCCCTCTTGGATATCGTATATTTTCTATGGAAAAGTAACAGGCCCCGTAGAGGCGCCACCGAGAGGGCCCCAGCGTCCACCATTGCTCCGCAGTCGGTCGCTCACATTACGTCTTTTCCGTTACCTACTCTGCTCCCTCCACCGCTACAGTGGACACGGCTCTGACATAGTAGGGGCCCTCCCGGTGATAGGCGCGCAAGCCGCAGGTAATGTTGGTTCCCGAACACTTCCGCTGTGGTTTTGGCGCCAATTAGCGCTTTAACAAGTTCAAATTTGGCGTCCTTGGAATCCTTGTCGGGGTCCACAGATCGGTCCACGATATACTCCACGAACCCCGGGCTGTCAATCATCATCCGCTGCGCCCAGGGCTGGTTGGCGATGGCCTAAAGGATGGTAAAAAAAAAAAAATAATTCATAAGTCAGGTGAGTCAGTCAGTCATCTGGGAAAGCTGGGCGACAATATGGCCACTGTGACAGTGGTGTGCGCCGCGCTCAGACTTACAGTGAAGACCTTGAGCGATCCGCAGTGCAGCTCCGGGAAGGGCTGGGCCGCCATGCTCCGGAACGTCTCTATGGGCTGGGTGGACAGGCTCCGGAACCAAGACTCCGCCATCGCTAGGAGGTCGTCCGTGTGGTCGTCCGGCTGGAGAGAAGAGAATAGGAACAGCGCCCCCTGTATGTTATATCCAACTACAACCAGGAGCAACGAGGACGGACAACACCTACCAGGAGGAACATGATGGAGGCGATGGCGTCTAAACAACGCACACGCAGCTCGGTGGGGCTGCTCCTCGCATGGTGACCGATTCTCCTGAAAACTTCAATAAATCGGCTACCTGAGACAAAGGAGAGAAATACTGAGACCGGAGAGGGGCGCGCGCAGCAGGGAGAGAGAGAGCGCGCGCAACAGGGAGAGAGAGAGAAGAGCCGCAGCGCAACAGGAGAGAGCAGCAGCGTACGCGCGCGCAACAGGGAGAGCGCTGCGCGCGCGCGCAACAGGGAGAGCGCAGCGCGCGCGCGCAACAGGGAGAGAGAGAGCGCGCGCGCAACAGGGAGAGAGAGAGCGCTGCAGCGCGCAACAGGGAGAGACGAGCAGCGCGCGCGCGCAACAGGGAGAGAGAGCGCGCGCAACAGGGAGAGAGAGCGCGCGCAACAGGGAGAGAGCGCGCGCGCAACAGGGAGAGAGCGCGCGCGCAACAGGGAGAGAGCGCGCGCGCGCAACAGGGAGAGAGCGCAGCGCGCGCGCAACAGGGAGAGAGCTGCGCTGCGCGCAACAGGGAGAGAGCGCGCAGCGCGCGCAACAGGGAGAGAGCGCGCGCGCGCGCAAACAGGGAGAGAGAGCAGCGCGCGCGCAACAGGGAAGAGAGCGCTAGCGCGCGCAACAGGGAGAAGAGCGCTGCGCGCGCGCAACAGGGAGAGAGCGCGCGCGCGCAACAGGGAGAGAGCGCGCTGCGCAGCAACAGGGAAGAGAGAGCGCGCGCGCGCAACAGGGAGAGAGCGCGCGCGCGCAACAGGGAGAGAGCGCGCGCGCGCAACAGGGAGAGAGCGCGCGCGCGCAACAGGGAGAGAGCGCGCGCGCGCAACAGGGAGAGAGCGCGCGCGCGCAACAGGGAGAGAGCGCGCGCGCGCAACAGGGAGAGAGCGCGCGCGCGCAACAGGGAGAGAGCGCGCGCGCGCAACAGGGAGAGAGCGCGCGCGCGCAACAGGGAGAGAGCGCGCGCGCAACAGGGAGAGAGCGCGCGCGCAACAGGGAGAGAGCGCGCGCGCAACAGGGAGAGAGCGCGCGCGCAACAGGGAGAGAGCGCGCGCGCAACAGGGAGAGAGCGCGCGCGCAACAGGGAGAGAGCGCGCGCGCAACAGGGAGAGAGAGCGCGCGCGCAACAGGGAGAGAGAGCGCGCGCGCAACAGGGAGAGAGAGCGCGCGCGCAACAGGGAGAGAGAGCGCGCGCGCAACAGGGAGAGAGAGGCGCGCGCGCAACAGGGAGAGAGAGCGCGCGCGCAACAGGGAGAGAGAGCGCGCGCGCAACAGGGAGAGAGAGCGCGCGCGCAACAGGGAGAGAGAGAGCGCGCGCGCAACAGGGAGAGAGAGAGCGCGCGCGCAACAGGGAGAGAGAGAGCGCGCGCGCAACAGGGAGAGAGAGAGCGCGCGCGCAACAGGGAGAGAGAGAGCGCGCGCGCAACAGGGAGAGAGAGAGCGCGCGCGCAACAGGGAGAGAGAGAGCGCGCGCGCAACAGGGAGAGAGAGCGCGCGCGCAACAGGGAGAGAGAGCGCGCGCGCAACAGGGAGAGAGCGCGCGCGCGCAACAGGGAGAGAGCGCGCGCGCAACAGGGAGAAGAGAAGCTGGAACATAGAGGGAACAATGATGAAATCACAGGGAGGGGGGGGAGGGGAAGAGGCATTAAAAAAAAAAAGTTAACACAAAGCAAGGAAGAGATGGAAGACCCTTTATCCTTCATCTCTGTCACTTTGTCCATCTCCTCTTTGGCCTTTTTCTGGCTCCACTGGACTGTTTGCGGATGGGAGAATCCCTTTAAGGATTTAAACTAGGTGGTTTGGCTTCGGGAGAACTTTAAGGGGCCCCGCTCTCCAGGGAGATCAGTGGATTTAGGGGCCCCAAGAATGGGATCCTGAGGAGAAGACAATGAGGTCCCGGAGAACTCTGTGTGGTGATGGCCCCCGGGGGCTGAGTCCTCACCCAGTTATGGGGGCCCCAGTCCTTACCCGCTTTCTGTAGTATTTGTTTCCCTTCTATGTTAGAGGCCAGGACCCCCAGTGTGTCCACAGCGACGCCGATCATGGTGGGCTCCTGACCCGTCGCCATATCAAACACTTTCTTCAGGAATGCTGGGTAATGCTCACAGATCTGCTGCGGACTGTCCACCAGCGCCAGATTTCCAAAGAATTTCACCAGACCTACAAACCGCAGAACGCAACATGAGAACGGAGAGCGGAGAAGAACAGAAGCGAAGCCCAGCCAACCCCTCACCTGGTAAATAGAGCCCCGATAAGGGGTCCGCGTCCGCCCCCACTATCAGGTTAGATATCTTATCAATGACTCCCTGCTGGGCCAGATACTGGCGTCCATGGAGTGTGCCCGACAGGGATGTGACCATCTCCACACAGGCTACCCTGCAGAACACAACAGGTTAACACGCATAGTCAATATATGTATACATATGGGGGTACATGAGAGATTATATATATATATATATATATATATATATATATATATATATATATATATACACATATACACACACACACACATATATATATACACACACACACACACACACACACACACACACACACTATGGGGGTACACGGGTGATTATACATACACACAAACATGAAGGTACACGAGTGTGATTATATACACACACATGGGAGTACACGGGTATGATCATACATACATACAATGATTGGGGGCGTTACACATATACAGTGGGGCAAAAAAGTATTTAGTCAGCCCCCAAATGTGCAAGTTCTCCCCCTTATAAAGATGAGGCTTTAATTTCCATCATAGGTTATAACCTCAACTATGAGACAGAATGAGAAAAATACATAAGTCACATTGTCTGATTATTATAGAATTTATCTGCAAATTATGGTGGAAAATAAGTATTTGGTGAATAAGAAAAGTTCATCTCAATACTTTGTTATATCCCCTTTGTTGGTAATAACAGAGGTCACATGTTTTCTGTCTTCACAAGGTTCTCACTGTTGCTGGTATTTTGGCCCATTCCTCCATGCAGATCTCCTCTAGAGCAGTGATGTTTTGGGGCAACACGGACTTTCAACTCCCTCCAAAGGTTTTCTATGGGGTTGAGATCTGGAGACTGACTGACTGACTAGGCCACTCCAGGACCTTGAAATGCTTCTTACGAAGCCACTCCTTCATTGCCCGGGTGGTGTGTTTGGGATCATTGTCATGCTGAAAGACCCAGCCACGTTTCATTTTCAATGCCCTTGCTGAAGGAAGGAGGTTTTCACTCAATGTCACGATACATGGCCCCATTCATTCTTTCCTTTACACAGATCAGTCGTCCTGGTCCCTTTTCTGAAAAACAGCCCCAAAGCGTGATGTTTCCACCCCCATGCTTCACAGTAGGTATGGTGTTCTTTGGATGCAACTCAGCATTCTTTCTCTTCCAAACACAACGAGTAACTTCAGACGGGCCCGGACATGTACTGGCTTAAGCAGGGAGACATGTCTGGCACTGAATGATTTGAGTCCCTGGCGGTGTAGTGTGTTACTGATGGTAGCCTTTGTTACTTCGGTCCCAGCTCTCTGCAGGTCATTCACTAGGTCCCTCGTGTGGTTCTGGGATTTTTGCTCACCGTTCTTATGATCATTTTGACACCACGGGGTGAGATCTTGTGTGGAGCCCCAGATCGAAGGAGATTATCAGTGGTCTTGTTTGTCTTCCATTTTCTAATAATTGGAGGAAGTTGTGTGATACCATCTACCTCCCAATATGATAATGAAGTATATCGCCAGTATATCGCCATTTAAAGTACCTCTAGAATCCTGGACAAATTACGTACATTTTTACGTAGATATGTTGAGAAAGGTGTCCTTACAGAGAAAGAAGCTGATAAATGGTTTCCAACTTCCCCTAAACAAAAAAAAAATATATACATGCGTCCACAAAACCCTTGTCAACCCTCCGGGCCTACCTATAGTGGCGAGCATCGGTTGTGTTACAGAATATCTATCTAAATATGTAGATTGGATTTTATGCCCTATTTTGAAAAACACGTGATTTTACTGAAATTACTCGGTAGTTTCCCATGGCAACCCACATACCACCTCGCTTTATTGACATTGAGAGCCTGTACGCCCGCATCCCCCACGATGCGGATGTACAGGCTATCCGTCATGTTTTGCAATATACTGACAAATCAGCTGACTTTATTGAATGTATCTGTGAAGCGATATTGTTTATTCTAACAGATAATACATTTCAGTTTAAGAACCAATGGTACAGACAATGTCAGGGTGCAGCCATGGGGACATCTACTTCCTGTACTTATGCAAATAAATTTTTGTCCATTTTCGAAAAAGTATTTCTACACAGAAGAAAATCCTTTTATTCAAAACAAAGGTTACATGAGGTATGTGGACGATATTATCCAAAGGATAGGGGATAAGATGTCTGATCGCAGGGGTCCTGCCGCTGGGGACCCCTGCAATATAGCACGCAGCACCCACCTGTATCTGCTTCCGGCAGTGCTGGAGGTTCTGGCTCCCGACCAAGTGAACGGAAGATTGGGATGTCACAACCCGCCCCCATGTGATGTCACGCCCCGCCCCTAAATGCATGTCTATGGGAGGAAGCGTGACAGCTGTCATGCCCCCTCCCTTAGGCTTGCATTAAGGAGGCGGAGCGTCACATCACACGGGGGTGGAGCCGTGACGTCACAATGCTCCGGCCCCGTGATCGACAGTAATCGGACGCGGAGCGAACACTCTCCAGGGACTGATTTTAACGGGGTGCGGCGTGCAAGATCATGGGGATCCCGAGCGGCGGGACCCCCTCAATCAGGCATCTTATCCCCTATCCTTTGCATAGGGGATAAGATGTCTAAGCACCGGAGTACCCCTTTAAATATTTGGGAAGGATCAGACACCAGCTTCTATAATTTCACCGAACATCTCAACACAGTTAATATGAACACATTGTCATAAAAATTTAAATATTCATACAGAAGGTTTCCGAAAATCAGTAGCAAAAAATGCATTTCTTCATTATACTAGTTCACACCCTGAACCTACGAAAAATGCTTTCCATACAGCCAGATGGTGCGATTAAAACATATTAACAGCGAATGGACTAGAGTCAAAGAACAAACGGCAGAATGATCAAACAAGAGCTTATCCAAGATAGATTATAGCTAAAGCGAGACTAAAGGTTGATAATGATGATAATAATAATAATAATAATAATAATAATAATAATAATAATAATAATAAGTGAATTGCTGTATCCAAAAACAGAGGAGAGAATTAAGCAGGAACATTTTTCCTTTGAGAACAGCCAGATGAATGGATTTATCAATAGAGCAGAAGAACTTAGTGCTGGGCGGTATATACCGGTTCATACCGAATACCGAAATTTTTGTCCTGCACGATATGAAATTTTTCTCATACCGCAATACCGGTTTGGCCCCTCCCCCTCGGGAATGAATTATCCGCCCAGCGCTGTCCCCATCAGGGTAAATATTCACATATCACTCGCATGCGTTGCCCTCCTCGTCCTGTTTGTTGCGGCCGCAGGTGCTGACACTCTATACCAGTGGTCTCCAACCTGCAGCCCTCCAGATGTTGCAAAACTACAACTCCCAGCATGCCCGGACAGCCAACGGCTGTCCGGGCATGCTGGGAGTTGTAGTTTTGCAACATCTGGAGGGCCACAGTTTTAAGACCACTGGTAGAGAGTGTCAGCACCTGCGGCCGCAACAAACAGGACGAGGAGGGCAACGCATGCGAGTGATATGTGAGTATTTACCCTGATGGGGATGTGGGCTGATAATATGGGGGGGGGGGGGGGGGGTTTCTAGGAAATACTGTTATATACCGTGGAACCGCCAAAAGTTTTAAAAAAATACCGTGATACACACATTTGGTGATACCGCCCCGGCCCTAGAAGAACTGGCTCATCTTGGAAAATGACCCAGATATATCAGATATTTCCATGAATAACCCAATAATCACCTTCAAAAAGTATCTACTATCAGCGATTTTATCAAAGAAAAAAGAAGATACATTCAGCTAATAATAAACAAGAGAACTGATCGGCCAATAACTTCCCTAAAGGAAATAAATGGGGATTTGGTTCATTTTGTAGATATAACGCATCCTCTGATTTCTGTACTCTAGAGGGATATCATCAGGTTATAAAAGATTTCATTACCTGTAGAACGACATACGTAGTTTACTATATGGAAGGTTCTACATTGGGAAAACCAAGAGAGAGCTACAAGTCAGGATCCGCGAGCACCTCCATTCCATTAGGACAAGTCAGGATCCGCGAGCACCTCCATTCCATTAGGACAAGTCAGGATCCGCGAGCACCTCCATTCCATTAGGACAAGTCAGGATCCGCGAGCACCTCCATTCCATTAGGACAAGTCAGGATCCGCGAGCACCTCCATTCCATTAGGACAAGTCAGGATCCGCAAGCACCTCCATTCCATTAGGACAAGTCAGGATCCGCGAGCACCTCCATTCCATTAGGACAAGTCAGGATCCGCGAGCACTTCTATTAGGACAAATCAGGATCCGCGAGCACCTCCATTCCATTAAGACAAGTCAGGATCCGCGAGCACCTCCATTCCATTAGGACAAGTCAGGATCCGCGAGCACCTCCATTCCATTAGGACAAGTCAGGATCCGCGAGCACCTCCATTCCATTAGGACAAGTCAGGATCCGCGAGCACCTCCATTCCATTAGGACAAGTCAGGATCCGCGAGCACCTCCATTCCATTAGGACAAGTCAGGATCCGCGAGCACCTCCATTCCATTAGGACAAGTCAGGATCCGCGAGCACCTCCATTCCATTAGGACAAGTCAGGATCCGCGAGCACCTCCATTCCATTAGGACAAGTCAGGATCCGCGAGCACCTCCATTCCATTAGGACAAGTCAGGATCCGCGAGCACCTCCATTCCATTAGGACAAGTCAGGATCCGCGAGCACCTCCATTCCATTAGGACAAGTCAGGATCCGCGAGCACCTCCATTCCATTAGGACAAGTCAGGATCCGCGAGCACCTCCATTCCATTAGGACAAGTCAGGATCCGCGAGCACCTCCATTCCATTAGGACAAGTCAGGATCCGCGAGCACTTCTATTAGGACAAATCAGGATCCGCGAGCACCTCCATTCCATTAAGACAAGTCAGGATCCGCGAGCACCTCCATTCCATTAGGACAAGTCAGGATCCGTGAGCACCTCCATTCCATTAGGACAAGTCAGGATCCGCGAGCACCTCCATTCCATTAAGACAAGTCAGGATCCACGAGCACCTCCATTCCATTAGGACAAGTCAGGATCCGCAAGCACCTCCATTCCATTAGGACAAGTCAGGATCCGCGAGCACCTCCATTCCATTAGGACAAGTCAGGATCCGCGAGCACCTCCATTCCATTAGGACAAGTCAGGATCCGTGAGCACCTCCATTCCATTAGGACAAGTCAGGATCCGCGAGCACCTCCATTCCATTAGGACAAGTCAGGATCCGCAAGCACCTCCATTCCATTAGGACAAGTCAGGATCCGCGAGCACCTCCATTCCATTAGGACAAGTCAGGATCCGTGAGCACCTCCATTCCATTAGGACAAGTCAGGATCCGCGAGCACCTCCATTCCATTAGGACAAGTAAAGGTTTGGTAAGATTCATTACACACACAGCAGCAGTACAGATCCTAAAGTCACCCTACCTACTTGGATGGACTTAAGGACATCACTATTTGTACCCCTCAGTTTATGTTGTCCAGTGACATAAAGCTCAGAGTTAAAATACTTTTATTTACGGTTTTCATACACTTTCTGTGCACAATACACCTTTGGCACTCAAGGCACTGTATAGGGAGAGCTAATTACCTTTGTTGGATTATCTCACAGACTACCTGTCACCTGTATTGCCTCTATTGGATTATCTCACAGACTACCTGTGATCTGTCTAGCCTCTATTGGATTATCTCACAGACTACCTGTGACCTGTCTAGCCTCTATTGGATTATCTCACAGACTACCTGTCACCTGGATTGCCTCTATTGGATTATCTCACAGACTACCTGTCACCTGTATTGCCTCTATTGGATTATCTCACAGACTACCTGTGATCTGTCTAGCCTCTATTGGATTATCTCACAGACTACCTGTCACCTGGATTGCCTTTATTGGATTATCTCACAGACTACCTGTCACCTGGATTGCCTCTATTGGATTATCTCACAGACTACCTGTGACCTGTATTGCCTCTATTGGATTATCTCCCAGACTACCTTCCACCTGTATTGACTTTACTGACCCTTCCCCCTGTGATGTCCTTCCTATAAAAGAAGACACTTGTTCCACAATAAACAGTTCTTCTTGACCCTTCAAACGTAGCCTCGTCTCGTTCTTGAAAGGGGATTATTTGGGAATATTACGCTGCTCTTTTTACAGCTAAACCTGACTCTCCCTCTGGATATCGTGAATAGGATTATACCAGTTTTACTTTGACACAGCAGCTTGCAGGGAAAAGGACGTCATCAACGGCTGATACCCTCTCTCTACCTGGGTAGCAGTTACAGTTACTTTGGTCCCAGCTCTCTGCAGGTCATTCACTAGGTCCCCCGTGTGGTTCTGGGATCACCGTTCTTGTGATCATTTTGACACCACGGGGTGAGATCTTGCGTGGAGCCCCAGATGGAGGGAGATGATCAGTGGTCTTGTATGTCTTCCATTCTCTAATAATTGCTCCCACAGTTGATTTCTTCACACCAAGCTGTTTGCCTATTGCAGATTCAGTCTTCCCAGCCTGGTGCAGGTCTACAATTTTGTTTCTGGTGTCCTTCACCAGCTCTTTGGTCTTGGCCATAGTGGAGTTTGGAGTGTGACTGAGGTTGTGGACAGGTGTCTTTTATACTGATAACAGGTTCATACAGGAGCCATTAATTAGGGATTGACAGATTATAGGCTTGGCAGATATTATCGGCTGATATTCACAATTTTGGATGTTCTCGGTATCGGCAATTACCTTGGCAATAATTCTATAATAATCAGACAATGGGATTTATGGATTTTTCTCATTCTGTCTCATAGTTGAGGTTATAACCTATGATGATAATTACAGCCTCATCTTTATAAGGGGAAGAACTTGGATAATTGGGGGCTGACAATACTTTTTTGCCCCATGGTATATACCTATACCCCCCCCCCGCTCACCTCACAAGGACGTCGTCCCCCGTCAGCTCCTCCAGTAACTGCGGCAGAATGGCACAATTGGCACAGAAGCTCAGAGACTCGGCCGACACGGAGGCGATCTCCAGCACCAGCTACAGACACGGAGACACGCCCGTTACACACCATAATACCCATACCAGTCCTCACATTGGTTTATGGGAAAGCTGGGTGACAACCAGTATGACCCAACCCCAGTAACTTTATGGGACTCCTGATTGGCTTCTATATACAGGAGGTACGGCCGGCTGTGGGTTCAGCTATAATCACCTCGTACACTCTGTACCGCACTACGTCGCTCACCGCCATCACCGCCCTCAGTTCTGATAACAAGTTGCTCCCGAACAGAAGCTGTAATCCGGGCGAGCTGCGACCGATCCTGGAGAGGGACGTCATCGCCTGGAGAGAGACAGCGGGTATTATATACAGCTACTTGTGATGTCATCAATATGGGGCATTACATAACGACTGGGGGTGACACGTTATGAGCACATGAGCGCCCCCTGGGCTGTGGAGGTCACATGTAATGCTGTAGGATCACGTGGACCAGAGATCGAATGTGACTGTACGAAGCCCCTCAGAGCGCTGCCCCCCACACTGTCACCTCCTTCGCCACCGCGATCTTGTCTCCTCCGATGCACACGATCATTTGTCTCAGCAGATCCAGGTTGTTCAGTATTTCGGTCATCGCCTCCGAACTCTCCACAATCCTCCCGACCTACAACCGGAATAAAGAGGTGAACGGCCCATAAGAGACCCCCAAACCAAGAACGGACCCCCGCAACATGAACAGACCATTACAGACCCCGCCCCCATGAACAGGCCCCCCCCTATGAACAGACTCCCCCCCCCCCATATCAACAGACCCCCCCCCCTATATCAACAGACTCCCCCCCCCCCATGAACAGACCATTACAGACCCCGCCCCATGAACAGATTCCCCCCCAATCAACGGCCCCTCCCCCCGATATTCCCCGCACACGGCCCCTCCCCCCGATATTCCCCGCACACGGCCCCTCCCCCCGATATTCCCCGTACACGGCCCCTCCCCCCGATATTCCCCGTACACGGCCCCTCCCCCCGATATTCCCCGTACAGGGCCCCTCCCCCGATATTCCCCGCACACGGCCCCTCCCCCTGATATTCCCCGCACACGGCCCCTCCCCCGATATTCCCCGCACACGGCCCCTCCCCCGATATTCCCCGTACACGGCCCCTCCCCCGATATTCCCCGTACACGGCCCCTCCCCCGATATTCTCCGTACACGGCCCCTCCCCCGATATTCTCCGTACACGGCCCCTCCCCCTGATATTCCCCGCACACGGCCCCTCCCCCGATATTCCCCGTACACGGCCCCTCCCCCGATATTCCCCGTACATGGCCCCTCCCCTGATATTCTCTGCACACGGCCCCTCCCCTGATATTCTCTGCACGCGGCCCCTCCCCTGATATTCCCCGCACACGGCCCCTCCCCCCGATATTCCCCGCACACGGCCCCCACCTGTGATATAGCCAGCAGCCTGACGGGGTCCTCGGGGTGGTGCAGCCCCCTCTGCAGTTCTTCCTTATAATTTCTGGCAATGTGAACCGGATCCAAAGCCTGAAGGATTCTCTCCAGGATCGTAACGCACAACGAAACCTGCTCCCTGGGGAAGACAGAGGGGTACAGTGATAAGGGGTGTATACTTATGTGATATGTGGGGTCTATTGTGGGGGTACAGCAGTATGAACAGTATATTATGGGGGTACAGCAGCATGAGGAGGTCTATTAGGGGGGTACAGCAGCATGAGGAGGTCTATTAGGGGGGTACAGCAGCATGAGGGAGTATATTAGGGGGGTACAGCAGCATGAGGGAGTATATTATCGGGGTACAGCAGCATGAGGGAGTATATTATGGGGGTACAGCAGCATGAGGGAGTATATTATGGGGGTACAGCAGCATGAGGGAGTATATTATGGGGGTACAGCAGCATGAGGGAGTATATTATGGGGGTACAGCAGCATGAGGGAGTATATTATGGGGGTACAGCAGCATGAGGGAGTATATTATGGGGGTACAGCAGCATGAGGGAGTATATTATGGGGGTACAGCAGCATGAGGGAGTATATTATGGGGGTACAGCAGCATGAGGGAGTATATTATGGGGGTACAGCAGTATGAGGGAGTATATTATGGGGGTACAGCAGCACGAGGGAGTATATTATGGGGGTACAGCAGCACGAGGGAGTATATTAGGGGGGTACAGCAGCACGAGGGAGTATATTAGGGGGGTACAGCAGCACGAGGGAGTATATTATGGGGGTACAGCAGCACGAGGGAGTATATTATGGGGGTACAGCAGCACGAGGGAGTATATTATGGGGGTACAGCAGTACGAGGGAGTATATTATGGGGGTACAGCAGTATGAGGGGGTCTATCAGTATGAGAGGTCTATTATGGGGGTACAGCAGCATGAGGAGGTCTATTATGGGGGTACAGCAGCATGAGGAGGTCTATTATGGGGGTACAGCAGCATGAGGAGGTCTATTATGGGGGTACAGCAGCATGAGGGGTCTATTATGGGGGTACAGCAGCATGAGGGGTCTATTATGGGGGTACAGCAGCATGAGGGGTCTATTATGGGGGTACAGCAGCATGAGGGGTCTATTATGGGGGTACAGCAGCATGAGGGGTCTATTATGGGGGTACAGCAGTATGAGGGGTCTATTATGGGGGTACAGCAGTATGAGGGGTCTATTATGGGGGTACAGCAGTATGAGGGGTCTATTATGGGGGTACAGCAGTATGAGGGGTCTATTATGGGGGTACAGCAGTATGAGGGGTCTATTATGGGGGTACAGCAGTATGAGGGGTCTATTATGGGGGTACAGCAGTATGAGGGGTCTATTATGGGGGTACAGCAGTATGAGGGGTCTATTATGGGGGTACAGCAGTATGAGGGGTCTATTATGGGGGTACAGCAGTATGAGGGGTCTATTATGGGGGTACAGCAGTATGAGGGGTCTATTATGGGGGTACAGCAGTATGAGGGGTCTATTATGGGGGTACAGCAGTATGAGGGGTCTATTATGGGGGTACAGCAGTATGAGGGGTCTATTATGGGGGTACAGCAGTATGAGGGGTCTATTATGGGGGTACAGCAGTATGAGGGGTCTATTATGGGGGTACAGCAGTATGAGGGGTCTATTATGGGGGTACAGCAGTATGAGGGGTCTATTATGGGGGTACAGCAGTATGAGGGGTCTATTATGGGGGTACAGCAGTATGAGGGGTCTATTATGGGGGTACAGCAGTATGAGGGATCTATTATGGGGGTACAGCAGTATGAGGGAGTATATTATGGGGGTACAGCAGTATGAGGCAGTATATTATGGGGGTACAGCAGTATGAGGCAGTATATTATGGGGGTACAGCAGTATGAGGCAGTATATTATGGGGGTACAGCAGTATGAGGGAGTATATTATGGGGGTACAGCAGTATGAGGGAGTATATTATGGGGGTACAGCAGTATGAGGGAGTATATTATGGGGGTACAGCAGTATGAGGGAGTATATTATGGGGGTACAGCAGTATGAGGGAGTATATTATGGGGGTACAGCAGTATGAGGGAGTATATTATGGGGGTACAGCAGTATGAGGGAGTATATTATGGGGGTACAGCAGTATGAGGGAGTATATTATGGGGGTACAGCAGTATGAGGGAGTATATTATGGGGGTACAGCAGTATGAGGGAGTATATTATGGGGGTACAGCAGTATGAGGGAGTATATTATGGGGGTACAGCAGTATGAGGGAGTATATTATGGGGGTACAGCAGTATGAGGAAGTATATTATGGGGGTACAGCAGTATGAGGGAGTATATTAGGGGGGTACAGCAGTATTAGGCAGTATATTAGGGGGGTACAGCAGTATGAGGGGTCTATTATGGGGGTACAGCAGTATGAGGAAGTATATTATGGGGGTACAGCAGTATGAGGAGGTCTATTATGGGGGTACAGCAGTATGAGAGAGTATATTATGGGGGTACAGCAGTATGAGGGGTCTATTATGGGGGTACAGCAGTATGAGGGGTCTATTATGGGGGTACAGCAGTATGAGGGGTCTATTATGGGGGTACAGCAGTATGAGGCAGTATATTATGGGGGTACAGCAGTATGAGGGAGTATATTATGGGGGTACAGCAGTATGAGGGAGTATATTATGGGGGTACAGCAGTATGAGGGAGTATATTATGGGGGTACAGCAGTATGAGGGAGTATATTATGGGGGTACAGCAGTATGAGGGAGTATATTATGGGGGTACAGCAGTATGAGGGAGTATATTATGTGGGTACAGCAGTATGAGGAAGTATATTATGGGGGTACAGCAGTATGAGGGAGTATATTATGGGGGTACAGCAGTATGAGGAAGTATATTATGGGGTACAGCAGTATGAGGAAGTATATTATGGGGGTACAGCAGTATGAGGGAGTATATTATGGGGGTACAGCAGTATGAGGGAGTATATTATGGGGGTACAGCAGTATGAGGGAGTATATTATGGGGGTACAGCAGTATGAGGGAGTATATTATGGGGGTACAGCAGTATGAGGGAGTATATTATGGGGTTACAGCAGTATGAGGAAGTATATTATGGGGTTACAGCAGTATGAGGAAGTATATTATGGGGGTACAGCAGTATGAGGGAGTATATTATGGGGGTACAGCAGTATGAGGGAGTATATTATGGGGGTACAGCAGTATGAGGGAGTATATTATGGGGGTACAGCAGTATGAGGGAGTATATTATGGGGGTACAGCAGTATGAGGCAGTATATTAGGGGGGTACAGCAGTATGAGGGGTCTATTAGGGGGGTACAGCAGTATGAGGAAGTCTATTATGGGGGTACAGCAGTATGAGAGAGTATATTATGGGGGTACAGCAGTATGAGGGAGTATATTATGGGGGTACAGCAGTATGAGGGGTCTATTATGGGGGTACAGCAGTATGAGGGGTCTATTATGGGGGCACAGCAGTATGAGGGAGTATATTATGGGGGCTCAGCAGTATGAGGGAGTATATTATGGGGGCACAGCAGTATGAGGGAGTATATTATGGGGGTACAGCAGTATGAGGGAGTATATTATGGGGGTACAGCAGTATGAGGGAGTATATTATGGGGGTACAGCAGTATGAGGCAGTATATTATGGGGGTACAGCAGTATGAGGGAGTATATTATGGGGGTACAGCAGTATGAGGGAGTATATTATGGGGGTACAGCAGTATGAGGGAGTATATTATGGGGGTACAGCAGTTTGAGAGGTCTATTATGGGGGTACAGCAGTATGAGGGGTCTATTATGGGGGTACAGGAGTATGAGGCAGTATATTATGGGGGTACAGCAGTATGAGGGAGTATATTATGGGGGTACAGCAGTATGAGGCAGTATATTATGGGGGTACAGCAGTATGAGGCAGTATATTATGGGGGTACAGCAGTATGAGGCAGTATATTATGGGGGTACAGCAGTATGAGGCAGTATATTATGGGGGTACAGCAGTATGAGGCAGTATATTATGGGGGTACAGCAGTATGAGGGAGTATATTATGGGGGTACAGCAGTATGAGGGAGTATATTATGGGGGTACAGCAGTATGAGGGAGTATATTATGGGGGTACAGCAGTATGAGGGAGTATATTATGGGGGTACAGCAGTATGAGGGAGTATATTATGGGGGTACAGCAGTATGAGGGAGTATATTATGTGGGTACAGCAGTATGAGGGAGTATATTATGTGGGTACAGCAGTATGAGGGAGTATATTATGGGGGTACAGCAGTATGAGGAAGTATATTATGGGGGTACAGCAGTATGAGGAAGTATATTATGGGGGTACAGCAGTATGAGGAAGTATATTATGGGGGTACAGCAGTATGAGGGGTCTATTATGGGGGTACAGCAGTATGAGGGGTCTATTATGGGGGTACAGCAGTATGAGGAGGTCTATTATGGGGGTACAGCAGTATGAGGAGGTCTATTATGGGGGTACAGCAGTATGAGGAGGTCTATTATGGGGGTACAGCAGTATGAGGGGTCTATTATGGGGGTACAGCAGTATGAGGGGTCTATTATGGGGGTACAGCAGTATGAGGGGTCTATTATGGGGGTACAGCAGTATGAGGCAGTATATTATGGGGGTACAGCAGTATGAGGCAGTATATTATGGGGGTACAGCAGTATGAGGCAGTATATTATGGGGGTACAGCAGTATGAGGGAGTATATTATGGGGGTACAGCAGTATGAGGGAGTATATTATGGGGGTACAGCAGTATGAGGGAGTATATTATGGGGGTACAGCAGTATGAGGGAGTATATTATGGGGGTACAGCAGTATGAGGGAGTATATTATGGGGGTACAGCAGTATGAGGGAGTATATTATGTGGGTACAGCAGTATGAGGAAGTATATTATGGGGGTACAGCAGTATGAGGGAGTATATTATGGGGGTACAGCAGTATGAGGAAGTATATTATGGGGGTACAGCAGTATGAGGAAGTATATTATGGGGGTACAGCAGTATGAGGAAGTATATTATGGGGGTACAGCAGTATGAGGGAGTATATTATGGGGGTACAGCAGTATGAGGGAGTATATTATGGGGGTACAGCAGTATGAGGGAGTATATTATGGGGGTACAGCAGTATGAGGGAGTATATTATGGGGGTACAGCAGTATGAGGAAGTATATTATGGGGGTACAGCAGTATGAGGAAGTATATTATGGGGGTACAGCAGTATGAGGAAGTATATTATGGGGGTACAGCAGTATGAGGGAGTATATTATGGGGGTACAGCAGTATGAGGGAGTATATTATGGGGGTACAGCAGTATGAGGGAGTATATTATGGGGGTACAGCAGTATGAGGGAGTATATTATGTGGGTACAGCAGTATGAGGGAGTATATTATGGGGGTACAGCAGTATGAGGGAGTATATTATGTGGGTACAGCAGTATGAGGGAGTATATTATGGGGGTACAGCAGTATGAGGGGTCTATTATGGGGGTACAGCAGTATGAGGAAGTATATTATGGGGGTACAGCAGTATGAGAGAGTATATTATGGGGGTACAGCAGTATGAGGGAGTATATTATGGGGGTACAGCAGTATGAGGGGTCTATTATGGGGGTACAGCAGCATGAGGGGTCTATTATGGGGGTACAGCAGCATGAGGGGTCTATTATGGGGTACAGCAGCATGAGGGGTCTATTATGGGGGTACAGCAGCATGAGGGAGTATATTATGGGGGTACAGCAGCATGAGGGAGTATATTATGGGGGTACAGCAGCATGAGGGAGTATATTATGGGGGTACAGCAGCATGAGGGAGTATATTATGGGGGTACAGCAGTATGAGGAAGTATATTATGGGGGTACAGCAGTATGAGGGAGTATATTATGGGGGTACAGCAGTATGAGGGAGTATATTATGGGGGTACAGCAGTATGAGGGGTCTATTATGGGGGTACAGCAGTATGAGGGAGTATATTATGGGGTTACAGCAGTATGAGGCAGTATATTATGGGGGTACAGCAGTATGAGGAGTATGAGGCAGTATATTATGGGGGTACAGCAGTATGAGGGAGTATATTATGGGGGTACAGCAGTTTGAGAGGTCTATTATGGGGGTACAGCAGTATGAGGGGTCTATTATGGGGGTACAGGAGTATGAGGCAGTATATTATGGGGGTACAGCAGTATGAGGCAGTATATTATGGGGGTACAGCAGTATGAGGCAGTATATTATGGGGGGTACAGCAGTATGAGGCAGTATATTATGGGGGTACAGCAGTATGAGGCAGTATATTATGGGGGGTACAGCAGTATGAGGCAGTATATTATGGGGGTACAGCAGTATGAGGCAGTATATTATGGGGGTAACAGCAGTATGAGGCAGTATATTATGGGGTACAGCAGTATGAGGCAGTATATTATGGGGGTACAGCAGTATGAGGGGAGGTATAGTTATGGGGGTACAGCAGTATGAGGCAGTATATTATGGGGGTACAGCAGTATGAGGGAGTATATTATGGGGGTACAGCAGTATGAGGGAGTATATTATGGGGGTACAGCAGTATGAGGGAGTATATTATGGGGGTACAGCAGTATGAGGGAGTATATTATGGGGGTACAGCAGTATGAGGGAGTATATTATGGGGGTACAGCAGTATGAGGGAGTATATTATGGGGGTACAGCAGTATGAGGGAGTATATTATGGGGGTACAGCAGTATGAGGGAGTATATTATGGGGGTACAGCAGTATGAGGGAGTATATTATGGGGGTACAGCAGTATGAGGGAGTATATTATGGGGGTACAGCAGTATGAGGGAGTATATTATGGGGGTACAGCAGTATGAGGGAGTATATTATGGGGGTACAGCAGTATGAGGGAGTATATTATGGGGGTACAGCAGTATGAGGGAGTATATTATGGGGGTACAGCAGTAATGAAGGGAGTATATTATGGGGTACAGCAGTATGAGGGAGTATATTATGGGGGTACAGCAGTATGAGGGAGTATATTATGGGGGTACAGCAGTATGAGGGAGTATATGGGGGTAAGTATGGGGTATATGGGGGTACAGCAGTATGAGGGAGTATATTATGGGGGTACAGCAGTATGAGGGAGTATATTATGGGGGTACAGCAGTATGAGGCAGTATATTATGGGGGTACAGCAGTATGAGGCAGTATATTATGGGGGTACAGCAGTATGAGGCAGTATATTATGGGGGTACAGCAGTATGAGGGAGTATATTATGGGGGTACAGCAGTATGAGGGAGTATATTATGGGGGTACAGCAGTATGAGGGAGTATATTATGGGGGTACAGCAGTATGAGGGAGTATATTATGGGGGTACAGCAGTATGAGGCAGTATATTATGGGGGTACAGCAGTATGAGGCAGTATATTATGGGGGTACAGCAGTATGAGGCAGTATATTATGGGGGTACAGCAGTATGAGGGAGTATATTATGGGGGTACAGCAGTATGAGGGGTCTATTATGGGGGCTCAGTCCATCACACAGGCCCCCGCACCTGTCGCCGCCGTTCATGATGGAGAAGACGCCGTCCAGCCGCAGCTCCGGGCCCCTCTCCCTCAGGGCCCCCAGGGGCAGGGCCAGCACCGCCGTCTGTAGGGTCCGCAGCTCCTCCAGGTGGTCCCCGGCCCCGGACAGCGCACACAGCAGATGCTCTATGGACGCCGCCATCTTGGTAAGCAACAAACCTCGCGAGAATACATCGTTACCACAGCGACTGAGATAAGAGGCCGGGAGCCCCGCCCCTACCTGAGAGCCCGGGGGGTTGTGGGAGTTGTAGTTGTCTGTTTCGCCATCATTCCTCTGTGTAATCCTGCTGAGACTTGTGGTTCCCCTCACAGCTGGGTCCTCAGGAAAAGGAGATATATAGCGCCGCCTGCAGGCTGACCCGTCTCCTCCAGTCTGATGGGTTTGATGACAGGTCAAACCGGCTGATATGACCGCTGCCAGACACCCGTCCTGCCCTCATTCACTTACATTAGGGTATGAATGTGTGTGAGTATATATATATATATATATATATATATATATATATATATATATATATAGTGTATGAATGTATGTGAGAGTATATACAGGGTATGAATGTGTGTGAGAGTATACAGGGTATGAATGTATGTGAGTGTATATACAGGGTATGAATGTGTGAGAGTATACAGGGTATGAATGTGTGTGAGTGTATACAGGGTATGAATGTGTGTGAGTATATATATATAGTGTATGAATGTATGTGAGAGTATACAGGGTATGAATGTGTGTGAGAGTATATACAGGGTATGAATGTATGTGAGAGTATACAGGGTATGAATGTGTGTGAGTATATATATATAGTGTATGAATGTGTGTGAGTGTATACAGTGTATGAATGTGTGAGGTGTATACAGGGTATGAATGTGTGTGAGTGTATACAGGGTATGAATGTATGTGAGTGTATATACAGGGTATGAATGTGTGTGAGAGTATACAGGGTATGAATGTGTGAGAGTATACAGGGTATGAATGTATGTGAGAGTATACAGGGTATGAATGTATGTGAGTGTATATACAGGGTATGAATGTGTGAGAGTATACAGGGTATGAATGTATGTGAGAGTGTATACAGGGTATGAATGTATGTGAGTGTATATACAGGGTATGAATGTATGTGAGAGTATACAGGGTATGAATGTATGTGAGTGTATACAGGGTATGAATGTGTGTGAGTATATATATATATATATATATATAGTGTATGAATGTATGTGAGAGTATACAGGGTATGAATGTGTGTGAGAGTATATACAGGGTATGAATGTATGTGAGTATACAGTGTATGAATGTATGTGAGAGTATACAGTGTATGAATGTGTGAGAGTATACAGGGTATGAATGTATGTGAGAGTATACAGGGTATGAATGTATGTGAGTGTACATACAGGGTATGAATGTATGTGAGAGTATACAGGGTATGAATGTGTGTGAGAGTATACAGGGTATGAATGTGTGTGAGAGTATACAGTGTATGAATGTATGTGAGTATACAGGGTATGAATGTATGTGAGAGTATACAGGGTATGAATGTATGTGAGTATACAGGGTATGAATGTATGTGAGAGTATACAGGGTATGACTGTATGTAAGTATACAGGGTATGAATGTATGTGAGAGTATACAGGGTATGAATGTATGTGAGTATACAGGGTATGAATGTATGTGAGTGTATACAGGGTATGAATGTATGTGAGAGTATACATGGTATGAATGTATGTGAGAGTATATATAGTGTATGAATGTATGTGAGTATACAGGGTATGAATGTATGTGAGAGTATGCAGGGTATGAATGTATGTGAGTGTATATACAGGGTATGAATGTGTGTGAGTGTATACAGGGTATGAATGTATGTGAGAGTATACATGGTATGAATGTATGTGAGAGTATATATAGTGTATAAATGTATGTGAGTATACAGTGTATGAATGTATGTGAGTATACAGGGTATGAATGTATGTGAGTATACAGGGTATGAATGTATGTGAGTGTATACAGGGTATGAATGTATGTGAGTGTATACAGGGTATGAATGTATGTGAGTGTATACAGGGTATGAATGTATGTGAGTGTATACAGGGTATGAATGTATGTGAGAGTATACAGGGTATGAATGTGTGTGAGTGTATATACAGGGTATGAATGTGTGTGAGTGTATACAGGGTATGAATGTATGTGAGAGTATACATGGTATGAATGTATGTGAGAGTATATATAGTGTATGAATGTATGTGAGTATACAGGGTATGAATGTATGTGAGAGTATGCAGGGTATGAATGTATGTGAGTGTATATACAGGGTATGAATGTGTGTGAGTGTATACAGGGTATGAATGTATGTGAGAGTATACATGGTATGAATGTATGTGAGAGTATATATAGTGTATAAATGTATGTGAGTATACAGTGTATGAATGTATGTGAGTATACAGGGTATGAATGTATGTGAGTATACAGGGTATGAATGTATGTGAGAGTATACAGGGTATGAATGTATGTGAGTATACAGGGTATGAATATATGTGAGCGTATACAGTGTATGAATGTATGTGAGAGTATATAGTGTATGAATGTATGTGACAGTATACAGGGTATGAATGTATGTGAGAGTATATATAGTGTATGAATGTATGTGAGAGTATACAGGGTATGAATGTATGTGAGTGTATACAGGGTATGAATGTGTGTGAGTATATATATATATATAGTGTATGAATGTATGTGAGAGTATACAGGGTATGAATGTGTGTGAGTGTATACAGGGTATGAATGTGTGAGAGTATACAGGGTATGAATGTGTGTGAGTGTATACAGGGTATGAATGTATGTGAGAGTATATATAGTGTATGAATGTATGTGACAGTATACAGGGTATGAATGTATGTGAGAGTATATATAGTGTATGAATGTATGTGAGAGTATACAGGGTATGAATGTGTGAGAGTATACAGGGTATGAATGTGTGTGAGAGTATACAGGGTATGAATGTATGTGAGTGTATATACAGGGTATGAATGTGTGTGAGTGTATATATAGTGTATGAATGTATGTGAGAGTATACAGGGTATGAATGTATGTGAGTGTATACAGGGTATGAATGTATGTGAGAGTATATATAGTGTATGAATGTATGTGAGAGTATACAGGGTATGAATGTATGTGAGTGTATATACAGGGTATGAATGTGTGTGAGTGTATACAGGGTATGAATGTATGTGAGTGTATATACAGGGTATGAATGTGTGTGAGTGTATACAGGGTATGAATGTATGTGAGAGTATATATAGTGTATGAATGTATGTGAGTGTATACAGGGTATGAATGTATGTGAGTATACAGGGTATGAATATATGTGAGCGTATACAGTGTATGAATGTATGTGAGAGTATATATAGTGTATGAATGTATGTGACAGTATACAGGGTATGAATGTATGTGAGAGTATATATAGTGTATGAATGTATGTGAGAGTATACAGGGTATGAATGTATGTGAGAGTATACAGGGTATGAATGTATGTGAGTATACAGGGTATGAATGTGCACAAGGCTATAGCCATCGATGCTTGAAAAAAGCGTTCAGAAGAGCGACAACCACCGCAAGATACTTTTACAGCCAAGGGTAAGTGTAGATTCACCCAGTACGGTTTGTGACCAATAATGCACAATGGACCAACATGAAACTGTCCTAAATCAATACGTTTCACCTACAGCCAGTATCACCGCAAGAAGACCTAAACACTTAAGGGACACTGTCTACACTGGATGAAGAAATCTAAGGGGGTCAGATCGGGAGACCTTGGGGGCCATTCAACTGGCCCATAACCACCAATCCACTTTCCAGGAAACTGTTCCTCTAGGAATGCTCGGACCTGACCCCCATAATGTGGTGGTCACCATCTTGTGGAAAGACTCAGGGAACGTGTCAGGTCCGAGCATTCCTAGAGGAGCAGTCTCCTGGAAAGTGGATTGGTGGTTGTGGGCCAGTTGAATGGCCCCCAAGGTCTCCCGATCTGACCCCCTTAGACTTTTATCTTTGGGGTCATCTGAAGGCAATTGTCTATGCTGTGAAGATACGAGATGTGCAGCACCTGAAACTTGGGATACTGGAAGCCTGTGCTAGCATTTCTCCTGCAGTGTATATAGTAGTATATAGCAGTGTATACAGATACTGGAAGCCTGTGCTAGCATTTCTCCTGCAGTGTATATAGTAGTATATAGCAGTGTATACTGGAAGCCTGTGCTAGCATTTCTCCTGCGATGTATATAGTAGTATATAGCAGTGTATACTGGAAGCCTGTGCTAGCATTTCTCCTGCAGTGTATATAGTAGTATACAGCAGTGTATACGGATACTGGATGCCTGTGCTAGCATTTCTCCTGCGGTGTATATAGTAGTATATAGCAGTGTATATGGATACTGGAGGCCTGTGCTAGCATTTCTCCTGCGGTGTATATAGTAGTATATAGCAGTGTATACGGATACTGGAAGCCTGTGCTGGCATTTCTCCTGCGGTGTATATAGTAGTATATAGCAGTGTATACTGGAAGCCTGTGCTAGCATTTCTCCTGCGGTGTATATAGTAGTATATAGCAGTGTATACGGATACTGGAAGCCTGTGCTGGCATTTCTCCTGCGGTGTATATAGTAGTATATAGCAGTGTATACGGATACTGGAAGCCTGTGCTAGCATTTCTCCTGCAGTGTATATAGTAGTATATAGCAGTGTATACTGGAAGCCTGTGCTAGCATTTCTCCTGCAGTGTATATAGTAGTATATAGCAGTGTATACGGATACTGGAAGCCTGTGCTGGCATTTCTCCTGCGGTGTATATAGTAGTATATAGCAGTGTATACAGATACTGGAAGCCTGTGCTAGCATTTCTCCTGCAGTGTATATAGTAGTATATAGCAGTGTATACTGGAAGCCTGTGCTAGCATTTCTCCTGCGGTGTATATAGTAGTATATAGCAGTGTATACGGATACTGGAAGCCTGTGCTAGCATTTCTCCTGCGATGTATATAGTAGTATATAGCAGTGTATACTGGAAGCCTGTGCTAGCATTTCTCCTGCGGTGTATATAGTAGTATATAGCAGTGTATATGGATACTGGAGGCCTGTGCTAGCATTTCTCCTGCGGTGTATATAGTAGTATATAGCAGTGTATACGGATACTGGAAGCCTGTGCTGGCATTTCTCCTGCGGTGTATATAGTAGTATATAGCAGTGTATACTGGAAGCCTGTGCTAGCATTTCTCCTGCGGTGTATATAGTAGTATATAGCAGTGTATACGGATACTGGAAGCCTGTGCTGGCATTTCTCCTGCGGTGTATATAGTAGTATATAGCAGTGTATACGGATACTGGAAGCCTGTGCTGGCATTTCTCCTGCGGTGTATATAGTAGTATATAGCAGTGTATACAGATACTGGAAGCCTGTGCTAGCATTTCTCCTGCAGTGTATATAGTAGTATATAGCAGTGTATACTGGAAGCCTGTGCTAGCATTTCTCCTGCGGTGTATATAGTATATAGCAGTGTATACGGATACTGGAAGCCTGTGCTGGCATTTCTCCTGCGGTGTATATAGTAGTATATAGCAGTGTATACAGATACTGGAAGCCTGTGCTAGCATTTCTCCTGCGGTGTATATAGTAGTATATAGCAGTGTATACTGGAAGCCTGTGCTAGCATTTCTCCTGCGGTGTATATAGTAGTATATAGCAGTGTATACTGGAAGCCTGTGCTAGCATTTCTCCTGCGGTGTATATAGTAGTATATAGCAGTGTATATGGATACTGGAGGCCTGTGCTAGCATTTCTCCTGCGGTGTATATAGTAGTATATAGCAGTGTATACTGGAAGCCTGTGCTGGCATTTCTCCTGCAGTGTATATAGTAGTATATAGCAGTGTATACTGGAAGCCTGTGCTAGCATTTCTCCTGCGGTGTATATAGTAGTATATAGCAGTGTATACGGATACTGGAAGCCTGTGCTGGCATTTCTCCTGCGGTGTATATAGTAGTATATAGCAGTGTATACTGGAAGCCTGTGCTAGCATTTCTCCTGCGGTGTATATAGTAGTATATAGCAGTGTATACGGATACTGGAAGCCTGTGCTGGCATTTCTCCTGCGGTGTATATAGTAGTATATAGCAGTGTATACGGATACTGGAAGCCTGTGCTAGCATTTCTCCTGCAGTGTATATAGTAGTATATAGCAGTGTATACTGGAAGCCTGTGCTAGCATTTCTCCTGCGGTGTATATAGTAGTATATAGCAGTGTATACGGATACTGGAAGCCTGTGCTGGCATTTCTCCTGCGGTGTATATAGTAGTATATAGCAGTGTATACAGATACTGGAAGCCTGTGCTAGCATTTCTCCTGCAGTGTATATAGTAGTATATAGCAGTGTATACGGATACTGGAAGCCTGTGCTAGCATTTCTCCTGCAGTGTATATAGTAGTATATAGCAGTGTATACAGATACTGGAAGCCTGTGCTAGCATTTCTCCTGCGGTGTATATAGTAGTATATAGCAGTGTATACTGGAAGCCTGTGCTGGCATTTCTCCTGCAGTGTATATAGTAGTATATAGCAGTGTATACTGGAAGCCTGTGCTAGCATTTCTCCTGCAGTGTATATAGTAGTATATAGCAGTGTATACGGATACTGGAAGCCTGTGCTAGCATTTCTCCTGCGGTGTATATAGTAGTATATAGCAGTGTATACGGATACTGGAAGCCTGTGCTGGCATTTCTCCTGCGGTGTATATAGTAGTATATAGCAGTGTATACAGATACTGGAAGCCTGTGCTAGCATTTCTCCTGCGGTGTATATAGTAGTATATAGCAGTGTATACGGATACTGGAAGCCTGTGCTAGCATTTCTCCTGCGGTGTATATAGTAGTATATAGCAGTGTATACAGATACTGGAAGCCTGTACTAGCATTTCACCTGCGGTGTATATAGTAGTATATAGCAGTGTATACAGATACTGGAAGCCTGTGCTAGCATTTCTCCTGCGGTGTATATAGTAGTATATAGTAGTGTATACGGATACTGGAAGCCTGTGCTAGCATTTCTCCTGCGGTGTATATAGTAGTATATACGGATACTGGAAGCCTGTGCTAGCATTTCTCCTGCGGTGTATATAGTAGTATATAGCAGTGTATACAGATACTGGAGCCTGTGCTAGCATTTCTCCTGCGGTGTATATAGTAGTATATAGCAGTGTATACGGATACTGGAAGCCTGTGCTAGCATTTCTCCTTCAGAGTATATAGTAGTATATAGCAGTGTATACAGATACTGAAGCCTGTGCTAGCATTTCTCCTGAGGTGTATATAGTAGTATATAGCAGTGTATACTGATACTGGAAGCCTGTGTTAGCATTTCTCCTGCGGTGTATATAGTAGTATATAGCATTGTATACAGATACTGGAAGCCTGTGCTAGCATTTCTCCTGCGGTGTATATAGTAGTATATAGCAGTGTATACGGATACTGGAAGCCTGTGCTAGCATTTCTCCTGCGGTGTATATAGCAGTGTATACGGATACTGGAAGCCTGTGCTAGCATTTCTCCTGCGGTGTATATAGTAGTATATTGCAGAGTATACGGATACTGGAAGCCTGTGCTAGCATTTCTCCTGCGGTGTATATAGTAGTATATAGCATTGTATACTGGAAGCCTGTGCTAGCATTTCTCCTGCGGTTTATATAGCAGTGTATACAGATACTGGAAGCCTGTGCTGGCATTTCTCCTGCGGTGTATATAGTAGTATATAGCACTGTATACGGATACTGGAAGCCTGTGCTAGCATTTCTCCTGCGGTGTATATAGTAGTATATAGCAGTGTATACGGATACTGGAAGCCTGTGCTAGCATTTCTCCTGCGGTGTAGATAGCAGTGTATACGGATACTGGAAGCCTGTGCTAACATTTCTCCTGCAGTGTATATAGTAGTATATAGCAGTATATACTGGAAGCCTGTGCTAGCATTTCTCCTGCGGTGTATATAGCAGTGTATACGGATACTAGAAGCCTGTGCTAGCATTTCTCCTGCGGTGTATATAGTAGTATATAGCAGTGTATACGGATACTGGAAGCCTGTGCTAGCATTTCTTCTGCGGTGTATATAGCAGTGTATATGGATACTAGAAGCCTGTGCTAGCATTTCTTCTGCGGTGTATATAGCAGTGTATATGGATACTGGAAGCCTGTGCTAGCATTTCTCCTGCGGTGTATATAGTAGTATATAGCAGTGTATACGGATACTGGAAGCCTGTGCTAGCATTTCTCCTGCGGTGTATAGAGTAGTATATAGCAGTGTATACGGATACTGGAAGCCTGTGCTAGCATTTCTCCTGCGGTGTATAGAGTAGTATATAGCAGTGTATACGGATACTGGAAGCCTGTGCTAGCATTTCTCCTGCGGTGTATAGAGTAGTATATAGCAGTGTATACAGATACTAGAAGCCTGTGCTAGCATTTCTCCTGCGGTGTATAGAGTAGTATATAGCAGTGTATACGGATACTGGAAGCCTGTGCTAGCATTTCTCCTGCGGTGTATAGAGTAGTATATAGCAGTGTATACAGATACTAGAAGCCTGTGCTAGCATTTCTCCTGTGGTGTATATAGTAGTATATAGCAGTGTATACGGATACTGGAAGCCTGTGCTAGCATTTCTCCTGTGGTGTATATAGTAGTATATAGCAGTGTATACGGATACTGGAAGCCTGTGCTGGCATTTCTCCTGCGGTGTATAGAGTAGTATATAGCAGTGTATACGGATACTGGAAGCCTGTGCTAGCATTTCTCCTGCGGTGTATAGAGTAGTATATAGCAGTGTATACGGATACTGGAAGCCTGTGCTAGCATTTCTTCTGCGGTGTATATAGTAATATATAGCAGTGTATACGGATACTGGAAGCCTGTGCTAGCATTTCTCCTGTGGTGTATATAGTAGTATATAGCAGTGTATATGGATACTAGAAGCCTGTGCTAGCATTTCTCCTGTGGTGTATATAGTAGTATATAGCAGTGTATATGGATACTAGAAGCCTGTGCTGGCATTTCTCCTGCGGTGTATAGAGTAGTATATAGCAGTGTACACGGATACTGGAAGCCTGTGCTAGCATTTCTCCTGCGGTGTATATAGTAGTATATAGCAGTGTATACAGATACTGGAAGCCTGTGCTAGCATTTCTCCTGTGGTGTATATAATAGTATATAGCAGTGTATACGGATACTGGAAGCCTGTGCTAGCATTTCTCCTGCGGTGTATAGAGTAGTATATAGCAGTGTATACGGATACTGGAAGCCTGTGCTAGCATTTCTTCTGCGGTGTATATAGTAATATATAGCAGTGTATACGGATACTGGAAGCCTGTGCTAGCATTTCTCCTGTGGTGTATATAGTAGTTTATAGCAGTGTATATGGATACTAGAAGCCTGTGCTAGCATTTCTCCTGCGGTGTATAGAGTAGTATATAGCAGTGTATACGGATACTGTAAGCCTGTGCTAGCATTTCTCCTGCGGTGTATAGAGTAGTATATAGCAGTGTATACGGATACTGTAAGCCTGTGCTAGCATTTCTCCAGCGGTGTATATAGTAGTATATAGCAGTGTATACGGATACTGGAAGCCTGTGCTAGCATTTCTCCTGCGGTGTATAGAGTAGCATATAGCAGTGTATACGGATACTGGAAGCCTGTGCTAGCATTTCTCCTGCGGTGTATATAGTAGTATATAGCAGTGTATACAGATACTGGAAGCCTGTGCTAGCATTTCTCCTGTGGTGTATATAATAGTATATAGCAGTGTATACGGATACTGGAAGCCTGTGCTAGCATTTCTCCTGCGGTGTATATAGTAGTATATAGCAGTGTATACGGATACTGGAAGCCTGTGCTAGCATTTCTCCTGCGGTGTATATAGTAGTATATAGCAGTGTATACAGATACTGGAAGCCTGTGCTAGCATTTCTCCTGCGGTGTATATAGTAGTATATAGCAGTGTATACTGGAAGCCTGTGCTAGCATTTCTCCTGCGGTGTATATAGTAGTATATAGCAGTGTATACTGGAAGCCTGTGCTAGCATTTCTCCTGTGGAGTATATAGTAGTATATAGCAGTGTATACTGGAAGCCTGTGCTAGCATTTCTCCTGTGGTGTATATAGTAGTATATAGCAGTGTATACTGGAAGCCTGTGCTAGCATTTCTCCTGTGGTGTATATAGTAGTATATAGCAGTGTATACTGGAAGCCTGTGCTAGCATTTCTCCTGCGGTGTATAGAGTAGTATATAGCAGTGTATACTGGAAGCCTGTGCTGGCATTTCTCCTGCGGTGTATATAGTAGTATATAGCAGTGTATACGGATACTGGAAGCCTGTGCTAGCATTTCTCCTGCGGTGTATATAGCAGTGTATACGGATACTGGAAGCCTGTGCTAGCATTTCTCCTGTGGTGTATATAGTAGTATATAGCAGTGTATACGGATACTGGAAGCCTGTGCTGGCATTTCTCCTGCGGTGTATATAGTAGTATATAGCAGTGTATACGGATACTGGAAGCCTGTGCTAGCATTTCTCCTGCGGTGTATATAGCAGTGTATACGGATACTGGAAGCCTGTGCTAGCATTTCTCCTGCGGTGTATATAGTAGTATATAGCAGTGTATACAGATACTGGAGGCCTGTGCTAGCATTTCTCCTGCGGTGTATATAGTAGTATATAGCAGTGTATATGGATACTGGAAGCCTGTGCTAGCATTTCTCCTGTGGTGTATATAGCAGTGTATACGGATACTGGAAGACTGTGCTGGCATTTCTCCTGCGGTGTATATAGTAGTATATAGCAGTGTATACGGATACTGAAGCCTGTGCTAGCATTTCTCCTGCAGTGTATATAGTAGTATATAGCAGTATATACTGGAAGCCTGTGCTAGCATTTCTCCTGCGGTGTATAGAGTAGTATATAGCAGTGTATACGGATACTGGAAGCCTGTGCTAGCATTTCTCCTGCGGTGTAAATAGTAGTATATAGCAGTGTATACGGATACTAGAAGCCTGTGCTAGCATTTCTCCTGCGGTGTATAGAGTAGTATATAGCAGTGTATACGGATACTGGAAGCCTGTGCTAGCATTTCTCCTGCGTTGTATATAGTAGTATACAGCAGTGTATACAGATACTGGAAGCCTGTGCTAGCATTTCTCCTGCGGTGTATATAGTAGTATATAGCAGTGTATACAGATACTGGAAGCCTGTGCTAGCATTTCTCCTGTGGTGTATATAGTAGTATATAGCAGTGTATACGGATACTGGAAGCCTGTGCTAGCATTTCTCCTGCGGTGTATATAGTAGTATATAGCAGTGTATACAGATACTGGAGGCCTGTGCTAGCATTTCTCCTGTGGTGTATATAGTAGTATATAGCAGTGTATACGGATACTGGAAGCCTGTGCTAGCATTTCTCCTGCGGTGTATATAGTAGTATATAGCAGTGTATACGGATACTGGAAGCCTGTGCTAGCATTTCTCCTGCGGTGTATATAGTAGTATATAGCAGTGTATACGGATACTGGAAGCCTGTGCTAGCATTTCTCCTGCGGTGTATATAGTAGTATATAGCAGTGTATACTGGAAGCCTGTGCTGGCATTTCTCCTGCGGTGTATATAGTAGTATATAGCAGTGTATACAGATACTGGAAGCCTGTGCTAGCATTTCTCCTGCGGTGTATATAGTAGTATATAGCAGTGTATACTGGAAGCCTGTGCTGGCATTTCTCCTGCAGTGTATATAGTAGTATATAGCAGTGTATACAGATACTGGAGGCCTGTGCTAGCATTTCTCCTGCGGTGTATATAGTAGTATATAGCAGTGTATACTGGAAGCCTGTGCTAGCATTTCTCCTGCGGTGTATATAGTAGTATATAGCAGTGTATACTGGAAGCCTGTGCTAGCATTTCTCCTGCGGTGTATATAGTAGTATATAGCAGTGTATACGGATACTAGAAGCCTGTGCTAGCATTTCTCCTGCGGTGTATATAGTAGTATATAGCAGTGTATACAGATACTGGAAGCCTGTGCTAGCATTTCTCCTGCGGTGTATATAGTAGTATATAGCAGTGTATACAGATACTGGAAGCCTGTGCTGGCATTTCTCCTGCGGTGTATATAGTAGTATATAGCAGTGTATACTGGAAGCCTGTGCTAGCATTTCTCCTGCGGTGTATATAGTAGTACTATAGCAGTGTATACAGATACTGGAAGCCTGTGCTGGCATTTCTCCTGCGGTGTATATAGTAGTATATAGCAGTGTATACTGGAAGCCTGTGCTGGCATTTCTCCTGCGGTGTATATAGTAGTATATAGCAGTGTATACAGATACTGGAAGTCTGTGCTAGCATTTCTCCTGCGGTGTATATAGTAAGTATATAGCAGTGTATACAGATACTGGAAGCCTGTGCTAGCATTTCTCCTGCGGTGTATATAGTAGTATATAGCAGTGTATACTGGAAGCCTGTGCTGGCATTTCTCCTGCAGTGTGTATATAGTAGTATATAGCAGTGTATACAGATACTGGAGGCCTGTGCTGGCATTTCTCCTGCGGTGTATATAGTAGTATATAGCAGTGTATACTGGAAGCCTGTGCTAGCATTTCTCCTGCGGTGTATATAGTAGTATATAGCAGTGTATACTGGAAGCCTGTGCTAGCATTTCTCCTGCGGTGTATATAGTAGTATATAGCAGTGTATACTGGAAGCCTGTGCTAGCATTTCTCCTGCGGTGTATATAGTAGTATATAGCAGTGTATACAGATACTGGAAGCCTGTGCTAGGCATTTCTCCTGCGGTGTATATAGTAGTATAATAGCAGTGTATACTGGAAGCCTGTGCTAGCATTTCTCCTGCAGTGTATATAGTAGTATATAGCAGTGTATACGGATACTGGAAAGCCTGTGCTAGCATTTCTCCTGCGGTGTATATAGTAGTATATAGCAGTGTATACTGGAAGCCTGTGCTAGCATTTCTCCTGCGGTGTATATAGTAGTATATAGCAGTGTATACAGATACTGGAAGCCTGTGCTAGCATTTCTCCTGCGGTGTATATAGTAGTATATAGCAGTGTATACTGGAAGCCTGTGCTGGCATTTCTCCTGCAGTGTATATAGTAGTATATAGCAGTGTATACAGATACTGGAGGCCTGTGCTAGCATTTCTCCTGCGGTGTATATAGTAGTATATAGCAGTGTATACTGGAAGCCTGTGCTAGCATTTCTCCTGCAGTGTATATAGTAGTATATAGCAGTGTATACTGGAAGCCTGTGCTTAGCATTTCTCCTGCGGTTGTATATAGTAAGTATATAGCAGTGTATACTGGAAGCCTGTGCTGGCATTTCTCCTGCGGTGTATATAGTGGTATATAGCAGTGTATACTGGAAGCCTGTGCTGGCATTTTCTCCTGCGGTGTATATAGTAGTATATAGCAGTATATAGAGAAGAGGGATCATCGACAATCCAGCACATTGAACACATTTTATGGTCAGAAACTTGTAAATAAATTAATGAATAAAGTTTCGGTAAAACAAACACATCATTGTCTTTCTTGTGAAATTCCCGATAAGTTTGATGTCACATGACCCTCTCCTATTGAAAAAACAAAAGTTGGATTCAAAATGGCCGCTATGGTCACCCCCCCATCCTGAAAAGTCCCCCCCCTCACATATACTAATGCGCCACAAACAGGAAGTTATCACCGACCGTTCCCATTGTCCACCCTGTATGTATTTTCAATAAAGATTTTGTACGTTTCATCCTGTTCAGTGTCCTGTGTGGGGGATTTGTTATAAACAATATATATGGTATAAATGTCTAGTAATAGTGGCATCTCTACCCCCCTCCTGTTTGCAGATTGGTTCATCCCTTGGACCCCCCCACATTTTATGACTGTGCCCCAATCGATCAGGAGAACGTGGACTATTCTAGATATATAGAAGAGGTAACGGCGAGGAGATAAGTGCGG
>NW_026609228.1:0-37829 GCF_029499605.1 Hyla sarda
CTAATGTTTTTATCAGCAGGCCGAAAGTGAATTTCAAAATTAAATCGGGCAAAGAACAGAGACCACCTGGCCTGACGAGGATTCAGCCGTTGGGCAGACTGGAGGTAGGAGAGGTTCTTGTGATCGGTGTAAATAATAACTGGAAATCTTGATCCCTCCAGCAGATGCCTCCATTCCTCAAGTGCTAATTTAATGGCTAGAAGCTCTCGATCCCCGATGGAGTAGTTCCTCTCCGCCGGAGAGAAGGTCCTGGAAAAAAAACCACAAGTAACAGCATGCCCGGAAGAGTTTTTTTGTAGAAGGACAGCTCCAGCTCCCACTGAGGAGGCATCAACCTCCAATAGGAAGGGTTTAGATGGGTCAGGTCTGGAGAGCACGGGAGCCGAAGAAAAGGCAGACTTGAGTCGTTTAAAGGCGTCTTCCGCTTGAGGAGGCCAAGACTTGGGATCGGCATTTTTTTTTGTTAAAGCCACAATAGGAGCCACAATGGTAGAAAAATGTGGAATAAATTGCCTGTAATAATTGGCGAACCCCAAAAAACGTTGGATGGCACGGAGTCCGGAGGGGCGTGGCCAATCTAAGACGGCAGAGAGTTTATCTGGGTCCATTTGTAGTCCCTGGCCAGAGACCAAGTATCCTAGAAAAGGAAGAGATTGGCATTCAAACAGACATTTCTCTATTTTGGCATAGAGTTGATTATCACGAAGTCTCTGAAGAACCATACGGACATGCTGGCGGTGTTCTTCAAGATTGGCAGAAAAAATCAGGATATCGTCCAGATATACAACAACACAGGAGTATAGTAGATCACGAAAAATTTCATTAACAAAGTCTTGGAAGACGGCAGGGGCGTTGCATAGACCAAAGGGCATGACCAGATACTCAAAGTGTCCATCTCTGGTGTTAAATGCCGTTTTCCATTCATCCCCCTCTCTGATGCGGATGAGATTATAAGCACCTCTTAAGTCCAGTTTGGTAAAAATATGGGCACCTTGGAGACGATCAAAGAGTTCAGAGATGAGGGGTAGGGGGTAGCGGTTCTTAACCGTGATTTTATTAAGACCGCGGTAGTCAATGCAAGGACGTAGAGAGCCATCTTTTTTGGACACAAAGAAAAATCCGGCTCCGGCAGGAGAGGAGGATTTACGGATAAAGCCCTTTTTTAAATTTTCTTGGACGTATTCAGACATGGCAAGAGTCTCTGGGACGGACAGAGGATAGATTCTGCCCCGGGGTGGAGTAGTGCCCGGGAGGAGGTCAATGGGACAATCATAAGGCCTGTGAGGAGGTAGAGTCTCAGCTTGTTTTTTGCAAAAAACGTCCGCAAAGTCCATATAGGCCTTAGGGAGACCGGTTACATGAGGAAGCACAGGGACACGGCAAGGTTTACTGGGAACTGGTTTTAAGCAGTCCTTGGAACAAGAGGGCCCCCAACTCTTGATCTCCCCAGTGGACCAATCCAGGATTGGGGAATGGAGTTGAAGCCAGGGAAGTCCAAGAAGGATTTCAGAAGTGCAATTGGGGAGGACCAACAGTTCAATCCTCTCGTGATGAGATCCGATGCACATTAGAAGGGGCTCCGTGCGGAAACGTATAGTACAGTCCAATCTTTCATTGTTTACACAATTGATGTAGAGGGGTCTGGCGAGACTGGTCACCGGGATGTTGAACCTGTTGACGAGAGAGGCTAAGATGAAATTTCCTGCAGATCCAGAGTCCAAGAAGGCCACAGCAGAGAAGGAGAAGGCAGAGGCAGACATCCGCACAGGCACAGTAAGACGTGGAGAAGCAGAGTAGACATCAAGGACTGTCTCACCATTGTGCGGAGTCAGCGGACGTCTTTCCAGGCGGGGAGGACGGATAGGACAATCCTTCAGGAAGTGTTCGGTACTAGCACAGTACAGGCAGAGATTCTCCATGCGGCGTCGTGTCCTCTCTTGGGGTGTCAGGCGAGACCGGTCGACCTGCATAGCCTCCACGGCGGGAGGCACAGGAACAGATTGCAGGGGACCAGAGGAGAGAGGAGCCGGGGAGAAGAAACGCCTCGTGCGAACAGAGTCCATATCCTGGCGGAGCTCCTGACGCCGTTCGGAAAAACGCATGTCAATGCGAGTGGCAAGATGGATGAGTTCATGTAGGTTAGCAGGGATTTCTCGTGCGGCCAGAACATCTTTAATGTTGCTGGATAGGCCTTTTTTAAAGGTCGCGCAGAGTGCCTCATTATTCCAGGATAATTCTGAAGCAAGGGTACGGAACTGTACGGCATACTCGCCAACGGAAGAATTACCCTGGACCAGGTTCAACAGGGCAGTCTCAGCAGAAGAGGCTCGGGCAGGTTCCTCAAAGACACTTCGAATTTCCGAGAGGAAGGAGTGTACAGAGGCAGTGACGGGGTCATTGCGGTCCCAGAGCGGTGTGGCCCAAGCCAGGGCTTTTCCAGACAGCAGGCTGACTACGAAAGCCACCTTAGACCTTTCAGTGGGGAACTGGTCCGACATCATCTCCAAGTGTAATGAACATTGGGAAAGAAAGCCACGGCAAAACTTAGAGTCCCCATCAAATTTATCCGGCAAGGATAGTCGTATTCCAGAAGCGGCCACTCGCTGCGGAGGAGGTACAGGAGCTGGCGGAGGAGATGATTGCTGGAGCTGTGGTAGTAACTGTTGTAGCATAACAGTCAGTTGAGACAGCTGTTGGCCTTGTTGCGCAATCTGTTGTGACTGCTGGGCGACCACCGTGGTGAGGTCAGCGACAACTGGCAGAGGAACTTCAGCGGGATCCATGGCCGGATCTACTGTCACGATGCCGGCTGGCAGGTAGTGGATCCTCTGTGCCAGAGAGGGATTGGCGTGGACCGTGCTAGAGGATCGGTTCTAAGTCACTACTGGTTTTCACCAGAGCCCGCCGCAAAGCGGGATGGTCTTGCTGCGGCGGTAGTGACCAGGTCGTATCCCCTAGCAACGGCTCAACCTCTCTGGCTGCTGAAGATAGGCGCGGTACAAGGGAGTAGACAGAAGCAAGGTCGGACGTAGCAGAAGGTCGGGGCAGGCAGCAAGGATCGTAGTCAGGGGCAACGGCAGAAGGTCTGGAATCACAGGCAAGGAACACACAAGGAACGCTTTCACTGGCACTAGGGCAACAAGATCCGGCGAGGGAGTGAAGGGGAAGTGAGGTGATATAGGGAAGTGCACAGGTGTAAACACTAATTGGAACCACTGCACCAATCAGCGGTGCAGTGGCCCTTTAAATCGCAAAGACCCGGCGCGCGCGCGCCCTAGGGAGCGGGGCCGCGCGCGCCGGGACAGAACTGACGGGGAGCGAGTAAGGTACGGGAGCCGGGGTGCGCATCGCGAGCGGGCGCTACCCGCATCGCGAATCGCATCCCGGCCGGAGGTGGTAACGCAGCGCCCCGGGTCCGTGGAACCGACCGGGGCGCTGCAGTGAGGGAAGTGTAGCGAGCGCTCCGGGGAGGAGCGGGGACCCGGAGCGCTCGGCGTAACAAATACGTTTATATATATGTGTGTGTGTGCGCGTATATATATATATATATATATATATATATTTCTCCGCCGAAATCACTTTTAAACCCATTTCCACCTTTTTTTCCCTTCTCTTCCTCTTACTTTTTTTTCACGTTTTTTTACGTTTTTCTCCTTTTCGCCTCTTTTCTGGGCGTATTATTCTTCTTTTTCTTCTTTTTTTTTCGTCTAATGCATACCCCATCAGTGCAGCAATGCTTATTCAATACCGCCAGCAGATGGAGACACTGGGGGATAATTTTCTAAGGATTTATACTGATTTTTCCTGTCTGAATTTGTCGCACAGAAAGTTGCAGGCCAAATATGTGTGACATTTCTGCGACTTTAGCTTCTAGAGCATTTTTACAACATTATACATAGGTGCTGAATACATAAAAAGCGACTGTTCAGCGACAGACAAGTCGCATCGGCTGAAAGTAGGCCAGAATGTCAGTCCATGTTGGAGCAGGTTTAGATACAGTCTAAAGTATAGATCTCAAAGTCTGTGCACAGAATTTAGCAAGGGCCTCGCACCTTCTGATGCATCAGGTAGGTGCACAATAGCATAGCCTAACCCTCTGTACTTTGGTCTATATTGATGCGGGACATAGACAGCCAGCTGATGACCAATCCATTAGTGCAATGGATGGCTGGAAGCATTTGTCTTTGCCTTTGCAATACCACAGAAGCAATGCATGGTCAATGTACAGCAATGACACACCTGTGTGAACAGCCAGGAGACCCCCCCCCCCCCCCCCCATGTTATGTTACATAGTTACATAGTTAGTACGGTCGAAAAAAGACATATGTCCATCAAGTTCAACCAGGGAATTAAGGGGTAGGGGTGTGGCGCGATATTGGGGAAGGGATGAGATTTTATATTTCTTCATAAGCATTAATCTTATTTTGTCAATTAGGAACATTCAGCACCCACCCGCTATCAAGGCAGCTGCCTATCATGTCATGCCCTACCTGCACAGGTGTGCTGGCTACTCAAATGATCCAATTAAGGAGGCCATTTAGTCAGCAGCAGCAGAAGTCCTGTGCCTGGACGCTCCAACAGCGGCCAGACACAAGCAGAAGCAGCAGAAGCAGCAGCAGCAGCACCACCTTTTGTTTTTTGGCTGCAGCAGCAAGGCCCACAGGGCTGGCTAGCTGGCTAGCCAGCAAGCAGGTAGCAATGAAAGTAGGAATCTTTCTTTTTAACCCTGTAAGGGGGTGGTGCACTGTACCCGAAGATACTGCCATATCGGGTCAATGCATAGGGCGACGGAAGCAAGCTTCGAAATCGGCCCCCGTTCTCAAAAATCCATTTAATATATGGTCCCCAGATAGGGGACGTATCAGATATTAAACTGATAAGAACAGATACTACACTTGATCTTAGCCAAAAGGCCGAGAAGCGATAACCGTGAAAGGGGCGGGCCCAACAAGGTCCCCTTCATGGGCACTATCACTGCTTGCTGTCAGGGAGGCTGCCAGACAATTTTCCATGCACACTCTGGGCTGGGGGGCAGTCAACCACCAGTACACACAGCAGAACCTAAACCCATACCATTATTGCTAAGCAGCAAGACAGGGGCCCATTGCACTCCCACGGGGCCTTTTTAAATGCAATCCATAACCCGGATTTGCCAGGAACCCTTCTTACTCCTCCTACTTGCATGTGACACTGGGCTTAGGATCTGCATAGGAAACACACACACAAGCACACACCTACCTTTGTTGCCTGCAGATGCCTCCTTGGCTGTCCCCAAACGGTATCAAACCAACACCCACGGGAAGCTGTAAGCATAGAGGACATGCCTGCACCCCATTGGACTTACCTGTGTGGGTTAAATCCGGGTTATTTGACAACCTATGGCGGTGATGGTTCTGCTCAGGCAGAGCAGTGCTGATGCTCCTCATAAAGCTGTCGCTGCTGTGAAGGTTCTAGGTGACATCACAAATCCCTATGGTTACATACACAACAAAGCTGGGTTGTTGTTGTTTACACTCTGCAAGGCCTGTGGAAGTGAGTGACATCATAGCACTGTAGTTCTGAGGGTTCTAGATGGATGCAACAATCTCCTGTTGCTTCTATGAAGGCCATAATAGACGACATCACCAAACAGCTCCATAGTCACATACACAGCAAAGGAGAGATGTTGTTTACACCTAGTGATGTCAGTGGTATTGAGTGACATCACAGCACAGTGCTAAGGCTCCTGGGCCTGGACACAGCAGCGGCTGCAATATCTCAACGGAGAATACGTTTATATATATGTGTGTGTGTGCGCGTATATATATATATATATATATATATATATATATATATATATCTCCGCCGAAATCACTTTTAAACCCATTTCCACCTTTTTTTCCCTTCTCTTCCTCTTACTTTTTTTTCACGTTTTTTTACGTTTTTCTCCTTTTCGCCTCTTTTCTGGGCGTATTATTCTTCTTTTTCTTCTTTTTTTTTCGTCTAATGCATACCCCATCAGTGCAGCAATGCTTATTCAATACCGCCAGCAGATGGAGACACTGGGGGATAATTTTCTAAGGATTTATACTGATTTTTCCTGTCTGAATTTGTCGCACAGAAAGTTGCAGGCCAAATATGTGTGACATTTCTGCGACTTTAGCTTCTAGAGCATTTTTACAACATTATACATAGGTGCTGAATACATAAAAAGCGACTGTTCAGCGACAGACAAGTCGCATCGGCTGAAAGTAGGCCAGAATGTCAGTCCATGTTGGAGCAGGTTTAGATACAGTCTAAAGTATAGATCTCAAAGTCTGTGCACAGAATTTAGCAAGGGCCTCGCACCTTCTGATGCATCAGGTAGGTGCACAATAGCATAGCCTAACCCTCTGTACTTTGGTCTATATTGATGCGGGACATAGACAGCCAGCTGATGACCAATCCATTAGTGCAATGGATGGCTGGAAGCATTTGTCTTTGCCTTTACAATACCACAGAAGCAATGCATGGTCAATGTACAGCAATGACACACCTGTGTGAACAGCCAGGAGACCCCCCCCCCCCCCCCATGTTATGTTACATAGTTACATAGTTAGTACGGTCGAAAAAAGACATATGTCCATCAAGTTCAACCAGGGAATTAAGGGGTAGGGGTGTGGCGCGATATTGGGGAAGGGATGAGATTTTATATTTCTTCATAAGCATTAATCTTATTTTGTCAATTAGGAACATTCAGCACCCACCCGCTATCAAGGCAGCTGCCTATCATGTCATGCCCTACCTGCACAGGTGTGCTGGCTACTCAAATGATCCAATTAAGGAGGCCATTTAGTCAGCAGCAGCAGAAGTCCTGTGCCTGGACGCTCCAACAGCGGCCAGACACAAGCAGAAGCAGCAGAAGCAGCAGCAGCAGCACCACCTTTTGTTTTTTGGCTGCAGCAGCAAGGCCCACAGGGCTGGCTAGCTGGCTAGCCAGCAAGCAGGTAGCAATGAAAGTAGGAATCTTTCTTTTTAACCCTGTAAGGGGGTGGTGCACTGTACCCGAAGATACTGCCATATCGGGTCAATGCATAGGGCGACGGAAGCAAGCTTCGAAATCGGCCCCCGTTCTCAAAAATCCATTTAATATATGGTCCCCAGATAGGGGACGTATCAGATATTAAACTGATAAGAACAGATACTACACTTGATCTTAGCCAAAAGGCCGAGAAGCGATAACCGTGAAAGGGGCGGGCCCAACAAGGTCCCCTTCATGGGCACTATCACTGCTTGCTGTCAGGGAGGCTGCCAGACAATTTTCCATGCACACTCTGGGCTGGGGGGCAGTCAACCACCAGTACACACAGCAGAACCTAAACCCATACCATTATTGCTAAGCAGCAAGACAGGGGCCCATTGCACTCCCACGGGGCCTTTTTAAATGCAATCCATAACCCGGATTTGCCAGGAACCCTTCTTACTCCTCCTACTTGCATGTGACACTGGGCTTAGGATCTGCATAGGAAACACACACACAAGCACACACCTACCTTTGTTGCCTGCAGATGCCTCCTTGGCTGTCCCCAAACGGTATCAAACCAACACCCACGGGAAGCTGTAAGCATAGAGGACATGCCTGCACCCCATTGGACTTACCTGTGTGGGTTAAATCCGGGTTATTTGACAACCTATGGCGGTGATGGTTCTGCTCAGGCAGAGCAGTGCTGATGCTCCTCATAAAGCTGTCGCTGCTGTGAAGGTTCTAGGTGACATCACAAATCCCTATGGTTACATACACAACAAAGCTGGGTTGTTGTTGTTTACACTCTGCAAGGCCTGTGGAAGTGAGTGACATCATAGCACTGTAGTTCTGAGGGTTCTAGATGGATGCAACAATCTCCTGTTGCTTCTATGAAGGCCATAATAGACGACATCACCAAACAGCTCCATAGTCACATACACAGCAAAGGAGAGATGTTGTTTACACCTAGTGATGTCAGTGGTATTGAGTGACATCACAGCACAGTGCTAAGGCTCCTGGGCCTGGACACAGCAGCGGCTGCAATATCTCAACGGAGAATACGTTTATATATATGTGTGTGTGTGCGCGTATATATATATATATATATATATATATATATATATATATATATATATTTCTCCGCCGAAATCACTTTTAAACCCATTTCCACCTTTTTTTCCCTTCTCTTCCTCTTACTTTTTTTTCACGTTTTTTTACGTTTTTCTCCTTTTCGCCTCTTTTCTGGGCGTATTATTCTTCTTTTTCTTCTTTTTTTTCGTCTAATGCATACCCCATCAGTGCAGCAATGCTTATTCAATACCGCCAGCAGATGGAGACACTGGGGGATAATTTTCTAAGGATTTATACTGATTTTTCCTGTCTGAATTTGTCGCACAGAAAGTTGCAGGCCAAATATGTGTGACATTTCTGCGACTTTAGCTTCTAGAGCATTTTTACAACATTATACATAGGTGCTGAATACATAAAAAGCGACTGTTCAGCGACAGACAAGTCGCATCGGCTGAAAGTAGGCCAGAATGTCAGTCCATGTTGGAGCAGGTTTAGATACAGTCTAAAGTATAGATCTCAAAGTCTGTGCACAGAATTTAGCAAGGGCCTCGCACCTTCTGATGCATCAGGTAGGTGCACAATAGCATAGCCTAACCCTCTGTACTTTGGTCTATATTGATGCGGGACATAGACAGCCAGCTGATGACCAATCCATTAGTGCAATGGATGGCTGGAAGCATTTGTCTTTGCCTTTGCAATACCACAGAAGCAATGCATGGTCAATGTACAGCAATGACACACCTGTGTGAACAGCCAGGAGACCCCCCCCCCCCCCCCCCCATGTTATGTTACATAGTTACATAGTTAGTACGGTCGAAAAAAGACATATGTCCATCAAGTTCAACCAGGGAATTAAGGGGTAGGGGTGTGGCGCGATATTGGGGAAGGGATGAGATTTTATATTTCTTCATAAGCATTAATCTTATTTTGTCAATTAGGAACATTCAGCACCCACCCGCTATCAAGGCAGCTGCCTATCATGTCATGCCCTACCTGCACAGGTGTGCTGGCTACTCAAATGATCCAATTAAGGAGGCCATTTAGTCAGCAGCAGCAGAAGTCCTGTGCCTGGACGCTCCAACAGCGGCCAGACACAAGCAGAAGCAGCAGAAGCAGCAGCAGCAGCACCACCTTTTGTTTTTTGGCTGCAGCAGCAAGGCCCACAGGGCTGGCTAGCTGGCTAGCCAGCAAGCAGGTAGCAATGAAAGTAGGAATCTTTCTTTTTAACCCTGTAAGGGGGTGGTGCACTGTACCCGAAGATACTGCCATATCGGGTCAATGCATAGGGCGACGGAAGCAAGCTTCGAAATCGGCCCCCGTTCTCAAAAATCCATTTAATATATGGTCCCCAGATAGGGGACGTATCAGATATTAAACTGATAAGAACAGATACTACACTTGATCTTAGCCAAAAGGCCGAGAAGCGATAACCGTGAAAGGGGCGGGCCCAACAAGGTCCCCTTCATGGGCACTATCACTGCTTGCTGTCAGGGAGGCTGCCAGACAATTTTCCATGCACACTCTGGGCTGGGGGGCAGTCAACCACCAGTACACACAGCAGAACCTAAACCCATACCATTATTGCTAAGCAGCAAGACAGGGGCCCATTGCACTCCCACGGGGCCTTTTTAAATGCAATCCATAACCCGGATTTGCCAGGAACCCTTCTTACTCCTCCTACTTGCATGTGACACTGGGCTTAGGATCTGCATAGGAAACACACACACAAGCACACACCTACCTTTGTTGCCTGCAGATGCCTCCTTGGCTGTCCCCAAACGGTATCAAACCAACACCCACGGGAAGCTGTAAGCATAGAGGACATGCCTGCACCCCATTGGACTTACCTGTGTGGGTTAAATCCGGGTTATTTGACAACCTATGGCGGTGATGGTTCTGCTCAGGCAGAGCAGTGCTGATGCTCCTCATAAAGCTGTCGCTGCTGTGAAGGTTCTAGGTGACATCACAAATCCCTATGGTTACATACACAACAAAGCTGGGTTGTTGTTGTTTACACTCTGCAAGGCCTGTGGAAGTGAGTGACATCATAGCACTGTAGTTCTGAGGGTTCTAGATGGATGCAACAATCTCCTGTTGCTTCTATGAAGGCCATAATAGACGACATCACCAAACAGCTCCATAGTCACATACACAGCAAAGGAGAGATGTTGTTTACACCTAGTGATGTCAGTGGTATTGAGTGACATCACAGCACAGTGCTAAGGCTCCTGGGCCTGGACACAGCAGCGGCTGCAATATCTCAACGGAGAATACGTTTATATATATGTGTGTGTGTGCGCGTATATATATATATATATATATATATATATATATATATATATATATATTCTCCGCCGAAATCACTTTTAAACCCATTTCCACCTTTTTTTCCCTTCTCTTCCTCTTACTTTTTTTTCACGTTTTTTTACGTTTTTCTCCTTTTCGCCTCTTTTCTGGGCGTATTATTCTTCTTTTTCTTCTTTTTTTTCGTCTAATGCATACCCCATCAGTGCAGCAATGCTTATTCAATACCGCCAGCAGATGGAGACACTGGGGGATAATTTTCTAAGGATTTATACTGATTTTTCCTGTCTGAATTTGTCGCACAGAAAGTTGCAGGCCAAATATGTGTGACATTTCTGCGACTTTAGCTTCTAGAGCATTTTTACAACATTATACATAGGTGCTGAATACATAAAAAGCGACTGTTCAGCGACAGACAAGTCGCATCGGCTGAAAGTAGGCCAGAATGTCAGTCCATGTTGGAGCAGGTTTAGATACAGTCTAAAGTATAGATCTCAAAGTCTGTGCACAGAATTTAGCAAGGGCCTCGCACCTTCTGATGCATCAGGTAGGTGCACAATAGCATAGCCTAACCCTCTGTACTTTGGTCTATATTGATGCGGGACATAGACAGCCAGCTGATGACCAATCCATTAGTGCAATGGATGGCTGGAAGCATTTGTCTTTGCCTTTGCAATACCACAGAAGCAATGCATGGTCAATGTACAGCAATGACACACCTGTGTGAACAGCCAGGAGACCCCCCCCCCCCCCCCCCCATGTTATGTTACATAGTTACATAGTTAGTACGGTCGAAAAAAGACATATGTCCATCAAGTTCAACCAGGGAATTAAGGGGTAGGGGTGTGGCGCGATATTGGGGAAGGGATGAGATTTTATATTTCTTCATAAGCATTAATCTTATTTTGTCAATTAGGAACATTCAGCACCCACCCGCTATCAAGGCAGCTGCCTATCATGTCATGCCCTACCTGCACAGGTGTGCTGGCTACTCAAATGATCCAATTAAGGAGGCCATTTAGTCAGCAGCAGCAGAAGTCCTGTGCCTGGACGCTCCAACAGCGGCCAGACACAAGCAGAAGCAGCAGAAGCAGCAGCAGCAGCACCACCTTTTGTTTTTTGGCTGCAGCAGCAAGGCCCACAGGGCTGGCTAGCTGGCTAGCCAGCAAGCAGGTAGCAATGAAAGTAGGAATCTTTCTTTTTAACCCTGTAAGGGGGTGGTGCACTGTACCCGAAGATACTGCCATATCGGGTCAATGCATAGGGCGACGGAAGCAAGCTTCGAAATCGGCCCCCGTTCTCAAAAATCCATTTAATATATGGTCCCCAGATAGGGGACGTATCAGATATTAAACTGATAAGAACAGATACTACACTTGATCTTAGCCAAAAGGCCGAGAAGCGATAACCGTGAAAGGGGCGGGCCCAACAAGGTCCCCTTCATGGGCACTATCACTGCTTGCTGTCAGGGAGGCTGCCAGACAATTTTCCATGCACACTCTGGGCTGGGGGGCAGTCAACCACCAGTACACACAGCAGAACCTAAACCCATACCATTATTGCTAAGCAGCAAGACAGGGGCCCATTGCACTCCCACGGGGCCTTTTTAAATGCAATCCATAACCCGGATTTGCCAGGAACCCTTCTTACTCCTCCTACTTGCATGTGACACTGGGCTTAGGATCTGCATAGGAAACACACACACAAGCACACACCTACCTTTGTTGCCTGCAGATGCCTCCTTGGCTGTCCCCAAACGGTATCAAACCAACACCCACGGGAAGCTGTAAGCATAGAGGACATGCCTGCACCCCATTGGACTTACCTGTGTGGGTTAAATCCGGGTTATTTGACAACCTATGGCGGTGATGGTTCTGCTCAGGCAGAGCAGTGCTGATGCTCCTCATAAAGCTGTCGCTGCTGTGAAGGTTCTAGGTGACATCACAAATCCCTATGGTTACATACACAACAAAGCTGGGTTGTTGTTGTTTACACTCTGCAAGGCCTGTGGAAGTGAGTGACATCATAGCACTGTAGTTCTGAGGGTTCTAGATGGATGCAACAATCTCCTGTTGCTTCTATGAAGGCCATAATAGACGACATCACCAAACAGCTCCATAGTCACATACACAGCAAAGGAGAGATGTTGTTTACACCTAGTGATGTCAGTGGTATTGAGTGACATCACAGCACAGTGCTAAGGCTCCTGGGCCTGGACACAGCAGCGGCTGCAATATCTCAACGGAGAATACGTTTATATATATGTGTGTGTGTGCGCGTATATATATATATATATATATATATATATATATATATATATATATTTCTCCGCCGAAATCACTTTTAAACCCATTTCCACCTTTTTTTCCCTTCTCTTCCTCTTACTTTTTTTTCACGTTTTTTTACGTTTTTCTCCTTTTCGCCTCTTTTCTGGGCGTATTATTCTTCTTTTTCTTCTTTTTTTTCGTCTAATGCATACCCCATCAGTGCAGCAATGCTTATTCAATACCGCCAGCAGATGGAGACACTGGGGGATAATTTTCTAAGGATTTATACTGATTTTTCCTGTCTGAATTTGTCGCACAGAAAGTTGCAGGCCAAATATGTGTGACATTTCTGCGACTTTAGCTTCTAGAGCATTTTTACAACATTATACATAGGTGCTGAATACATAAAAAGCGACTGTTCAGCGACAGACAAGTCGCATCGGCTGAAAGTAGGCCAGAATGTCAGTCCATGTTGGAGCAGGTTTAGATACAGTCTAAAGTATAGATCTCAAAGTCTGTGCACAGAATTTAGCAAGGGCCTCGCACCTTCTGATGCATCAGGTAGGTGCACAATAGCATAGCCTAACCCTCTGTACTTTGGTCTATATTGATGCGGGACATAGACAGCCAGCTGATGACCAATCCATTAGTGCAATGGATGGCTGGAAGCATTTGTCTTTGCCTTTGCAATACCACAGAAGCAATGCATGGTCAATGTACAGCAATGACACACCTGTGTGAACAGCCAGGAGACCCCCCCCCCCCCCCCCCCCCCATGTTATGTTACATAGTTACATAGTTAGTACGGTCGAAAAAAGACATATGTCCATCAAGTTCAACCAGGGAATTAAGGGGTAGGGGTGTGGCGCGATATTGGGGAAGGGATGAGATTTTATATTTCTTCATAAGCATTAATCTTATTTTGTCAATTAGGAACATTCAGCACCCACCCGCTATCAAGGCAGCTGCCTATCATGTCATGCCCTACCTGCACAGGTGTGCTGGCTACTCAAATGATCCAATTAAGGAGGCCATTTAGTCAGCAGCAGCAGAAGTCCTGTGCCTGGACGCTCCAACAGCGGCCAGACACAAGCAGAAGCAGCAGAAGCAGCAGCAGCAGCACCACCTTTTGTTTTTTGGCTGCAGCAGCAAGGCCCACAGGGCTGGCTAGCTGGCTAGCCAGCAAGCAGGTAGCAATGAAAGTAGGAATCTTTCTTTTTAACCCTGTAAGGGGGTGGTGCACTGTACCCGAAGATACTGCCATATCGGGTCAATGCATAGGGCGACGGAAGCAAGCTTCGAAATCGGCCCCCGTTCTCAAAAATCCATTTAATATATGGTCCCCAGATAGGGGACGTATCAGATATTAAACTGATAAGAACAGATACTACACTTGATCTTAGCCAAAAGGCCGAGAAGCGATAACCGTGAAAGGGGCGGGCCCAACAAGGTCCCCTTCATGGGCACTATCACTGCTTGCTGTCAGGGAGGCTGCCAGACAATTTTCCATGCACACTCTGGGCTGGGGGGCAGTCAACCACCAGTACACACAGCAGAACCTAAACCCATACCATTATTGCTAAGCAGCAAGACAGGGGCCCATTGCACTCCCACGGGGCCTTTTTAAATGCAATCCATAACCCGGATTTGCCAGGAACCCTTCTTACTCCTCCTACTTGCATGTGACACTGGGCTTAGGATCTGCATAGGAAACACACACACAAGCACACACCTACCTTTGTTGCCTGCAGATGCCTCCTTGGCTGTCCCCAAACGGTATCAAACCAACACCCACGGGAAGCTGTAAGCATAGAGGACATGCCTGTACCCCATTGGACTTACCTGTGTGGGTTAAATCCGGGTTATTTGACAACCTATGGCGGTGATGGTTCTGCTCAGGCAGAGCAGTGCTGATGCTCCTCATAAAGCTGTCGCTGCTGTGAAGGTTCTAGGTGACATCACAAATCCCTATGGTTACATACACAACAAAGCTGGGTTGTTGTTGTTTACACTCTGCAAGGCCTGTGGAAGTGAGTGACATCATAGCACTGTAGTTCTGAGGGTTCTAGATGGATGCAACAATCTCCTGTTGCTTCTATGAAGGCCATAATAGACGACATCACCAAACAGCTCCATAGTCACATACACAGCAAAGGAGAGATGTTGTTTACACCTAGTGATGTCAGTGGTATTGAGTGACATCACAGCACAGTGCTAAGGCTCCTGGGCCTGGACACAGCAGCGGCTGCAATATCTCAACGGAGAATACGTTTATATATATGTGTGTGTGTGCGCGTATATATATATATATATATATATATATATATATATATATATATATATTTCTCCGCCGAAATCACTTTTAAACCCATTTCCACCTTTTTTTCCCTTCTCTTCCTCTTACTTTTTTTTCACGTTTTTTTAAGTTTTTCTCCTTTTCGCCTCTTTTCTGGGCGTATTATTCTTCTTTTTCTTCTTTTTTTTCGTCTAATGCATACCCCATCAGTGCAGCAATGCTTATTCAATACCGCCAGCAGATGGAGACACTGGGGGATAATTTTCTAAGGATTTATACTGATTTTTCCTGTCTGAATTTGTCGCACAGAAAGTTGCAGGCCAAATATGTGTGACATTTCTGCGACTTTAGCTTCTAGAGCATTTTTACAACATTATACATAGGTGCTGAATACATAAAAAGCGACTGTTCAGCGACAGACAAGTCGCATCGGCTGAAAGTAGGCCAGAATGTCAGTCCATGTTGGAGCAGGTTTAGATACAGTCTAAAGTATAGATCTCAAAGTCTGTGCACAGAATTTAGCAAGGGCCTCGCACCTTCTGATGCATCAGGTAGGTGCACAATAGCATAGCCTAACCCTCTGTACTTTGGTCTATATTGATGCGGGACATAGACAGCCAGCTGATGACCAATCCATTAGTGCAATGGATGGCTGGAAGCATTTGTCTTTGCCTTTGCAATACCACAGAAGCAATGCATGGTCAATGTACAGCAATGACACACCTGTGTGAACAGCCAGGAGACCCCCCCCCCCCCCCATGTTATGTTACATAGTTACATAGTTAGTACGGTCGAAAAAAGACATATGTCCATCAAGTTCAACCAGGGAATTAAGGGGTAGGGGTGTGGCGCGATATTGGGGAAGGGATGAGATTTTATATTTCTTCATAAGCATTAATCTTATTTTGTCAATTAGGAACATTCAGCACCCACCCGCTATCAAGGCAGCTGCCTATCATGTCATGCCCTACCTGCACAGGTGTGCTGGCTACTCAAATGATCCAATTAAGGAGGCCATTTAGTCAGCAGCAGCAGAAGTCCTGTGCCTGGACGCTCCAACAGCGGCCAGACACAAGCAGAAGCAGCAGAAGCAGCAGCAGCAGCACCACCTTTTGTTTTTTGGCTGCAGCAGCAAGGCCCACAGGGCTGGCTAGCTGGCTAGCCAGCAAGCAGGTAGCAATGAAAGTAGGAATCTTTCTTTTTAACCCTGTAAGGGGGTGGTGCACTGTACCCGAAGATACTGCCATATCGGGTCAATGCATAGGGCGACGGAAGCAAGCTTCGAAATCGGCCCCCGTTCTCAAAAATCCATTTAATATATGGTCCCCAGATAGGGGACGTATCAGATATTAAACTGATAAGAACAGATACTACACTTGATCTTAGCCAAAAGGCCGAGAAGCGATAACCGTGAAAGGGGCGGGCCCAACAAGGTCCCCTTCATGGGCACTATCACTGCTTGCTGTCAGGGAGGCTGCCAGACAATTTTCCATGCACACTCTGGGCTGGGGGGCAGTCAACCACCAGTACACACAGCAGAACCTAAACCCATACCATTATTGCTAAGCAGCAAGACAGGGGCCCATTGCACTCCCACGGGGCCTTTTTAAATGCAATCCATAACCCGGATTTGCCAGGAACCCTTCTTACTCCTCCTACTTGCATGTGACACTGGGCTTAGGATCTGCATAGGAAACACACACACAAGCACACACCTACCTTTGTTGCCTGCAGATGCCTCCTTGGCTGTCCCCAAACGGTATCAAACCAACACCCACGGGAAGCTGTAAGCATAGAGGACATGCCTGCACCCCATTGGACTTACCTGTGTGGGTTAAATCCGGGTTATTTGACAACCTATGGCGGTGATGGTTCTGCTCAGGCAGAGCAGTGCTGATGCTCCTCATAAAGCTGTCGCTGCTGTGAAGGTTCTAGGTGACATCACAAATCCCTATGGTTACATACACAACAAAGCTGGGTTGTTGTTGTTTACACTCTGCAAGGCCTGTGGAAGTGAGTGACATCATAGCACTGTAGTTCTGAGGGTTCTAGATGGATGCAACAATCTCCTGTTGCTTCTATGAAGGCCATAATAGACGACATCACCAAACAGCTCCATAGTCACATACACAGCAAAGGAGAGATGTTGTTTACACCTAGTGATGTCAGTGGTATTGAGTGACATCACAGCACAGTGCTAAGGCTCCTGGGCCTGGACACAGCAGCGGCTGCAATATCTCAACGGAGAATACGTTTATATATATGTGTGTGTGTGCGCGTATATATATATATATATATATATATATATATATATATATATATATATATTTCTCCGCCGAAATCACTTTTAAACCCATTTCCACCTTTTTTTCCCTTCTCTTCCTCTTACTTTTTTTTCACGTTTTTTTACGTTTTTCTCCTTTTCGCCTCTTTTCTGGGCGTATTATTCTTCTTTTTCTTCTTTTTTTTTCGTCTAATGCATACCCCATCAGTGCAGCAATGCTTATTCAATACCGCCAGCAGATGGAGACACTGGGGGATAATTTTCTAAGGATTTATACTGATTTTTCCTGTCTGAATTTGTCGCACAGAAAGTTGCAGGCCAAATATGTGTGACATTTCTGCGACTTTAGCTTCTAGAGCATTTTTACAACATTATACATAGGTGCTGAATACATAAAAAGCGACTGTTCAGCGACAGACAAGTCGCATCGGCTGAAAGTAGGCCAGAATGTCAGTCCATGTTGGAGCAGGTTTAGATACAGTCTAAAGCATAGATCTCAAAGTCTGTGCACAGAATTTAGCAAGGGCCTCGCACCTTCTGATGCATCAGGTAGGTGCACAATAGCATAGCCTAACCCTCTGTACTTTGGTCTATATTGATGCGGGACATAGACAGCCAGCTGATGACCAATCCATTAGTGCAATGGATGGCTGGAAGCATTTGTCTTTGCCTTTGCAATACCACAGAAGCAATGCATGGTCAATGTACAGCAATGACACACCTGTGTGAACAGCCAGGAGACCCCCCCCCATGTTATGTTACATAGTTACATAGTTAGTACGGTCGAAAAAAGACATATGTCCATCAAGTTCAACCAGGGAATTAAGGGGTAGGGGTGTGGCGCGATATTGGGGAAGGGATGAGATTTTATATTTCTTCATAAGCATTAATCTTATTTTGTCAATTAGGAACATTCAGCACCCACCCGCTATCAAGGCAGCTGCCTATCATGTCATGCCCTACCTGCACAGGTGTGCTGGCTACTCAAATGATCCAATTAAGGAGGCCATTTAGTCAGCAGCAGCAGAAGTCCTGTGCCTGGACGCTCCAACAGCGGCCAGACACAAGCAGAAGCAGCAGAAGCAGCAGCAGCAGCACCACCTTTTGTTTTTTGGCTGCAGCAGCAAGGCCCACAGGGCTGGCTAGCTGGCTAGCCAGCAAGCAGGTAGCAATGAAAGTAGGAATCTTTCTTTTTAACCCTGTAAGGGGGTGGTGCACTGTACCCGAAGATACTGCCATATCGGGTCAATGCATAGGGCGACGGAAGCAAGCTTCGAAATCGGCCCCCGTTCTCAAAAATCCATTTAATATATGGTCCCCAGATAGGGGACGTATCAGATATTAAACTGATAAGAACAGATACTACACTTGATCTTAGCCAAAAGGCCGAGAAGCGATAACCGTGAAAGGGGCGGGCCCAACAAGGTCCCCTTCATGGGCACTATCACTGCTTGCTGTCAGGGAGGCTGCCAGACAATTTTCCATGCACACTCTGGGCTGGGGGGCAGTCAACCACCAGTACACACAGCAGAACCTAAACCCATACCATTATTGCTAAGCAGCAAGACAGGGGCCCATTGCACTCCCACGGGGCCTTTTTAAATGCAATCCATAACCCGGATTTGCCAGGAACCCTTCTTACTCCTCCTACTTGCATGTGACACTGGGCTTAGGATCTGCATAGGAAACACACACACAAGCACACACCTACCTTTGTTGCCTGCAGATGCCTCCTTGGCTGTCCCCAAACGGTATCAAACCAACACCCACGGGAAGCTGTAAGCATAGAGGACATGCCTGCACCCCATTGGACTTACCTGTGTGGGTTAAATCCGGGTTATTTGACAACCTATGGCGGTGATGGTTCTGCTCAGGCAGAGCAGTGCTGATGCTCCTCATAAAGCTGTCGCTGCTGTGAAGGTTCTAGGTGACATCACAAATCCCTATGGTTACATACACAACAAAGCTGGGTTGTTGTTGTTTACACTCTGCAAGGCCTGTGGAAGTGAGTGACATCATAGCACTGTAGTTCTGAGGGTTCTAGATGGATGCAACAATCTCCTGTTGCTTCTATGAAGGCCATAATAGACGACATCACCAAACAGCTCCATAGTCACATACACAGCAAAGGAGAGATGTTGTTTACACCTAGTGATGTCAGTGGTATTGAGTGACATCACAGCACAGTGCTAAGGCTCCTGGGCCTGGACACAGCAGCGGCTGCAATATCTCAACGGAGAATACGTTTATATATATGTGTGTGCTCGTGCGCGTATATATATATATATATATATATATATATATATATATATATATATATATATATATATATATATATATATATATATATATATATATATATACTATATATATATATATATATATATATATATATATATATATATATATATATATATATATATATATATATATATATATATATATATATATATATATATATATATATATATATATATATATATATATATATATATATATATATATATATATATATATATATATATATATATATATATATATATATATATATATATATATATATATATATATATATATATATATATATATATATATATATATATATATATATATATATATATATATATATATATATAGAGCATTTTTACAACATTATACATAGGTGCTGAATACATAAAAAGCGACTGTTCAGCGACAGACAAGTCGCATCGGCTGAAAGTAGGCCAGAATGTCAGTCCATGTTGGAGCAGGTTTAGATACAGTCTAAAGTATAGATCTCAAAGTCTGTGCACAGAATTTAGCAAGGGCCTCGCACCTTCTGATGCATCAGGTAGGTGCACAATAGCATAGCCTAACCCTCTGTACTTTGGTCTATATTGATGCGGGACATAGACAGCCAGCTGATGACCAATCCATTAGTGCAATGGATGGCTGGAAGCATTTGTCTTTGCCTTTGCAATACCACAGAAGCAATGCATGGTCAATGTACAGCAATGACACACCTGTGTGAACAGCCAGGAGACCCCCCCCCCCCCCCCCCCCCATGTTATGTTACATAGTTACATAGTTAGTACGGTCGAAAAAAGACATATGTCCATCAAGTTCAACCAGGGAATTAAGGGGTAGGGGTGTGGCGCGATATTGGGGAAGGGATGAGATTTTATATTTCTTCATAAGCATTAATCTTATTTTGTCAATTAGGAACATTCAGCACCCACCCGCTATCAAGGCAGCTGCCTATCATGTCATGCCCTACCTGCACAGGTGTGCTGGCTACTCAAATGATCCAATTAAGGAGGCCATTTAGTCAGCAGCAGCAGAAGTCCTGTGCCTGGACGCTCCAACAGCGGCCAGACACAAGCAGAAGCAGCAGAAGCAGCAGCAGCAGCACCACCTTTTGTTTTTTGGCTGCAGCAGCAAGGCCCACAGGGCTGGCTAGCTGGCTAGCCAGCAAGCAGGTAGCAATGAAAGTAGGAATCTTTCTTTTTAACCCTGTAAGGGGGTGGTGCACTGTACCCGAAGATACTGCCATATCGGGTCAATGCATAGGGCGACGGAAGCAAGCTTCGAAATCGGCCCCCGTTCTCAAAAATCCATTTAATATATGGTCCCCAGATAGGGGACGTATCAGATATTAAACTGATAAGAACAGATACTACACTTGATCTTAGCCAAAAGGCCGAGAAGCGATAACCGTGAAAGGGGCGGGCCCAACAAGGTCCCCTTCATGGGCACTATCACTGCTTGCTGTCAGGGAGGCTGCCAGACAATTTTCCATGCACACTCTGGGCTGGGGGGCAGTCAACCACCAGTACACACAGCAGAACCTAAACCCATACCATTATTGCTAAGCAGCAAGACAGGGGCCCATTGCACTCCCACGGGGCCTTTTTAAATGCAATCCATAACCCGGATTTGCCAGGAACCCTTCTTACTCCTCCTACTTGCATGTGACACTGGGCTTAGGATCTGCATAGGAAACACACACACAAGCACACACCTACCTTTGTTGCCTGCAGATGCCTCCTTGGCTGTCCCCAAACGGTATCAAACCAACACCCACGGGAAGCTGTAAGCATAGAGGACATGCCTGCACCCCATTGGACTTACCTGTGTGGGTTAAATCCGGGTTATTTGACAACCTATGGCGGTGATGGTTCTGCTCAGGCAGAGCAGTGCTGATGCTCCTCATAAAGCTGTCGCTGCTGTGAAGGTTCTAGGTGACATCACAAATCCCTATGGTTACATACACAACAAAGCTGGGTTGTTGTTGTTTACACTCTGCAAGGCCTGTGGAAGTGAGTGACATCATAGCACTGTAGTTCTGAGGGTTCTAGATGGATGCAACAATCTCCTGTTGCTTCTATGAAGGCCATAATAGACGACATCACCAAACAGCTCCATAGTCACATACACAGCAAAGGAGAGATGTTGTTTACACCTAGTGATGTCAGTGGTATTGAGTGACATCACAGCACAGTGCTAAGGCTCCTGGGCCTGGACACAGCAGCGGCTGCAATATCTCAACGGAGAATACGTTTATATATATGTGTGTGTGTGCGCGTATATATATATATATATATATATATATATATATATATATATATCTCCGCCGAAATCACTTTTAAACCCATTTCCACCTTTTTTTCCCTTCTCTTCCTCTTACTTTTTTTTCACGTTTTTTTACGTTTTTCTCCTTTTCGCCTCTTTTCTGGGCGTATTATTCTTCTTTTTCTTCTTTTTTTTCGTCTAATGCATACCCCATCAGTGCAGCAATGCTTATTCAATACCGCCAGCAGATGGAGACACTGGGGGATAATTTTCTAAGGATTTATACTGATTTTTCCTGTCTGAATTTGTCGCACAGAAAGTTGCAGGCCAAATATGTGTGACATTTCTGCGACTTTAGCTTCTAGAGCATTTTTACAACATTATACATAGGTGCTGAATACATAAAAAGCGACTGTTCAGCGACAGACAAGTCGCATCGGCTGAAAGTAGGCCAGAATGTCAGTCCATGTTGGAGCAGGTTTAGATACAGTCTAAAGTATAGATCTCAAAGTCTGTGCACAGAATTTAGCAAGGGCCTCGCACCTTCTGATGCATCAGGTAGGTGCACAATAGCATAGCCTAACCCTCTGTACTTTGGTCTATATTGATGCGGGACATAGACAGCCAGCTGATGACCAATCCATTAGTGCAATGGATGGCTGGAAGCATTTGTCTTTGCCTTTGCAATACCACAGAAGCAATGCATGGTCAATGTACAGCAATGACACACCTGTGTGAACAGCCAGGAGACCCCCCCCCCCCCCCCCCCATGTTATGTTACATAGTTACATAGTTAGTACGGTCGAAAAAAGACATATGTCCATCAAGTTCAACCAGGGAATTAAGGGGTAGGGGTGTGGCGGGATATTGGGGAAGGGATGAGATTTTATATTTCTTCATAAGCATTAATCTTATTTTGTCAATTAGGAACATTCAGCACCCACCCGCTATCAAGGCAGCTGCCTATCATGTCATGCCCTACCTGCACAGGTGTGCTGGCTACTCAAATGATCCAATTAAGGAGGCCATTTAGTCAGCAGCAGCAGAAGTCCTGTGCCTGGACGCTCCAACAGCGGCCAGACACAAGCAGAAGCAGCAGCAGCAGCACCACCTTTTGTTTTTTGGCTGCAGCAGCAAGGCCCACAGGGCTGGCTAGCTGGCTAGCCAGCAAGCAGGTAGCAATGAAAGTAGGAATCTTTCTTTTTAACCCTGTAAGGGGGTGGTGCACTGTACCCGAAGATACTGCCATATCGGGTCAATGCATAGGGCGACGGAAGCAAGCTTCGAAATCGGCCCCCGTTCTCAAAAATCCATTTAATATATGGTCCCCAGATAGGGGACGTATCAGATATTAAACTGATAAGAACAGATACTACACTTGATCTTAGCCAAAAGGCCGAGAAGCGATAACCGTGAAAGGGGCGGGCCCAACAAGGTCCCCTTCATGGGCACTATCACTGCTTGCTGTCAGGGAGGCTGCCAGACAATTTTCCATGCACACTCTGGGCTGGGGGGCAGTCAACCACCAGTACACACAGCAGAACCTAAACCCATACCATTATTGCTAAGCAGCAAGACAGGGGCCCATTGCACTCCCACGGGGCCTTTTTAAATGCAATCCATAACCCGGATTTGCCAGGAACCCTTCTTACTCCTCCTACTTGCATGTGACACTGGGCTTAGGATCTGCATAGGAAACACACACACAAGCACACACCTACCTTTGTTGCCTGCAGATGCCTCCTTGGCTGTCCCCAAACGGTATCAAACCAACACCCACGGGAAGCTGTAAGCATAGAGGACATGCCTGCACCCCATTGGACTTACCTGTGTGGGTTAAATCCGGGTTATTTGACAACCTATGGCGGTGATGGTTCTGCTCAGGCAGAGCAGTGCTGATGCTCCTCATAAAGCTGTCGCTGCTGTGAAGGTTCTAGGTGACATCACAAATCCCTATGGTTACATACACAACAAAGCTGGGTTGTTGTTGTTTACACTCTGCAAGGCCTGTGGAAGTGAGTGACATCATAGCACTGTAGTTCTGAGGGTTCTAGATGGATGCAACAATCTCCTGTTGCTTCTATGAAGGCCATAATAGACGACATCACCAAACAGCTCCATAGTCACATACACAGCAAAGGAGAGATGTTGTTTACACCTAGTGATGTCAGTGGTATTGAGTGACATCACAGCACAGTGCTAAGGCTCCTGGGCCTGGACACAGCAGCGGCTGCAATATCTCAACGGAGAATACGTTTATATATATGTGTGTGTGTGCGCGTATATATATATATATATATATATATATATATATATATATATATATATATATATACTCCGCCGAAATCACTTTTAAACCCATTTCCACCTTTTTTTCCCTTCTCTTCCTCTTACTTTTTTTTCACGTTTTTTTACGTTTTTCTCCTTTTCGCCTCTTTTCTGGGCGTATTATTCTTCTTTTTCTTCTTTTTTTTCGTCTAATGCATACCCCATCAGTGCAGCAATGCTTATTCAATACCGCCAGCAGATGGAGACACTGGGGGATAATTTTCTAAGGATTTATACTGATTTTTCCTGTCTGAATTTGTCGCACAGAAAGTTGCAGGCCAAATATGTGTGACATTTCTGCGACTTTAGCTTCTAGAGCATTTTTACAACATTATACATAGGTGCTGAATACATAAAAAGCGACTGTTCAGCAGCGACAGACAAGTCGCATCGGCTGAAAGTAGGCCAGAATGTCAGTCCATGTTGGAGCAGGTTTAGATACAGTCTAAAGTATAGATCTCAAAGTCTGTGCACAGAATTTAGCAAGGGCCTCGCACCTTCTGATGCATCAGGTAGGTGCACAATAGCATAGCCTAACCCTCTGTACTTTGGTCTATATTGATGCGGGACATAGACAGCCAGCTGATGACCAATCCATTAGTGCAATGGATGGCTGGAAGCATTTGTCTTTGCCTTTGCAATACCACAGAAGCAATGCATGGTCAATGTACAGCAATGACACACCTGTGTGAACAGCCAGGAGACCCCCCCCCCCCATGTTATGTTACATAGTTACATAGTTAGTACGGTCGAAAAAAGACATATGTCCATCAAGTTCAACCAGGGAATTAAGGGGTAGGGGTGTGGCGCGATATTGGGGAAGGGATGAGATTTTATATTTCTTCATAAGCATTAATCTTATTTTGTCAATTAGGAACATTCAGCACCCACCCGCTATCAAGGCAGCTGCCTATCATGTCATGCCCTACCTGCACAGGTGTGCTGGCTACTCAAATGATCCAATTAAGGAGGCCATTTAGTCAGCAGCAGCAGAAGTCCTGTGCCTGGACGCTCCAACAGCGGCCAGACACAAGCAGAAGCAGCAGAAGCAGCAGCAGCAGCACCACCTTTTGTTTTTTGGCTGCAGCAGCAAGGCCCACAGGGCTGGCTAGCTGGCTAGCCAGCAAGCAGGTAGCAATGAAAGTAGGAATCTTTCTTTTTAACCCTGTAAGGGGGTGGTGCACTGTACCCGAAGATACTGCCATATCGGGTCAATGCATAGGGCGACGGAAGCAAGCTTCGAAATCGGCCCCCGTTCTCAAAAATCCATTTAATATATGGTCCCCAGATAGGGGACGTATCAGATATTAAACTGATAAGAACAGATACTACACTTGATCTTAGCCAAAAGGCCGAGAAGCGATAACCGTGAAAGGGGCGGGCCCAACAAGGTCCCCTTCATGGGCACTATCACTGCTTGCTGTCAGGGAGGCTGCCAGACAATTTTCCATGCACACTCTGGGCTGGGGGGCAGTCAACCACCAGTACACACAGCAGAACCTAAACCCATACCATTATTGCTAAGCAGCAAGACAGGGGCCCATTGCACTCCCACGGGGCCTTTTTAAATGCAATCCATAACCCGGATTTGCCAGGAACCCTTCTTACTCCTCCTACTTGCATGTGACACTGGGCTTAGGATCTGCATAGGAAACACACACACAAGCACACACCTACCTTTGTTGCCTGCAGATGCCTCCTTGGCTGTCCCCAAACGGTATCAAACCAACACCCACGGGAAGCTGTAAGCATAGAGGACATGCCTGCACCCCATTGGACTTACCTGTGTGGGTTAAATCCGGGTTATTTGACAACCTATGGCGGTGATGGTTCTGCTCAGGCAGAGCAGTGCTGATGCTCCTCATAAAGCTGTCGCTGCTGTGAAGGTTCTAGGTGACATCACAAATCCCTATGGTTACATACACAACAAAGCTGGGTTGTTGTTGTTTACACTCTGCAAGGCCTGTGGAAGTGAGTGACATCATAGCACTGTAGTTCTGAGGGTTCTAGATGGATGCAACAATCTCCTGTTGCTTCTATGAAGGCCATAATAGACGACATCACCAAACAGCTCCATAGTCACATACACAGCAAAGGAGAGATGTTGTTTACACCTAGTGATGTCAGTGGTATTGAGTGACATCACAGCACAGTGCTAAGGCTCCTGGGCCTGGACACAGCAGCGGCTGCAATATCTCAACGGAGAATACGTTTATATATATGTGTGTGTGTGCGCGTATATATATATATATATATATATATATATATATATATATATATATATTTCTCCGCCGAAATCACTTTTAAACCCATTTCCACCTTTTTTTCCCTTCTCTTCCTCTTACTTTTTTTTCACGTTTTTTTACGTTTTTCTCCTTTTCGCCTCTTTTCTGGGCGTATTATTCTTCTTTTTCTTCTTTTTTTTCGTCTAATGCATACCCCATCAGTGCAGCAATGCTTATTCAATACCGCCAGCAGATGGAGACACTGGGGGATAATTTTCTAAGGATTTATACTGATTTTTCCTGTCTGAATTTGTCGCACAGAAAGTTGCAGGCCAAATATGTGTGACATTTCTGCGACTTTAGCTTCTAGAGCATTTTTACAACATTATACATAGGTGCTGAATACATAAAAAGCGACTGTTCAGCGACAGACAAGTCGCATCGGCTGAAAGTAGGCCAGAATGTCAGTCCATGTTGGAGCAGGTTTAGATACAGTCTAAAGTATAGATCTCAAAGTCTGTGCACAGAATTTAGCAAGGGCCTCGCACCTTCTGATGCATCAGGTAGGTGCACAATAGCATAGCCTAACCCTCTGTACTTTGGTCTATATTGATGCGGGACATAGACAGCCAGCTGATGACCAATCCATTAGTGAAATGGATGGCTGGAAGCATTTGTCTTTGCCTTTGCAATACCACAGAAGCAATGCATGGTCAATGTACAGCAATGACACACCTGTGTGAACAGCCAGGAGACCCCCCCCCCCCCCCCATGTTATGTTACATAGTTACATAGTTAGTACGGTCGAAAAAAGACATATGTCCATCAAGTTCAACCAGGGAATTAAGGGGTAGGGGTGTGGCGCGATATTGGGGAAGGGATGAGATTTTATATTTCTTCATAAGCATTAATCTTATTTTGTCAATTAGGAACATTCAGCACCCACCCGCTATCAAGGCAGCTGCCTATCATGTCATGCCCTACCTGCACAGGTGTGCTGGCTACTCAAATGATCCAATTAAGGAGGCCATTTAGTCAGCAGCAGCAGAAGTCCTGTGCCTGGACGCTCCAACAGCGGCCAGACACAAGCAGAAGCAGCAGAAGCAGCAGCAGCAGCACCACCTTTTGTTTTTTGGCTGCAGCAGCAAGGCCCACAGGGCTGGCTAGCTGGCTAGCCAGCAAGCAGGTAGCAATGAAAGTAGGAATCTTTCTTTTTAACCCTGTAAGGGGGTGGTGCACTGTACCCGAAGATACTGCCATATCGGGTCAATGCATAGGGCGACGGAAGCAAGCTTCGAAATCGGCCCCCGTTCTCAAAAATCCATTTAATATATGGTCCCCAGATAGGGGACGTATCAGATATTAAACTGATAAGAACAGATACTACACTTGATCTTAGCCAAAAGGCCGAGAAGCGATAACCGTGAAAGGGGCGGGCCCAACAAGGTCCCCTTCATGGGCACTATCACTGCTTGCTGTCAGGGAGGCTGCCAGACAATTTTCCATGCACACTCTGGGCTGGGGGGCAGTCAACCACCAGTACACACAGCAGAACCTAAACCCATACCATTATTGCTAAGCAGCAAGACAGGGGCCCATTGCACTCCCACGGGGCCTTTTTAAATGCAATCCATAACCCGGATTTGCCAGGAACCCTTCTTACTCCTCCTACTTGCATGTGACACTGGGCTTAGGATCTGCATAGGAAACACACACACAAGCACACACCTACCTTTGTTGCCTGCAGATGCCTCCTTGGCTGTCCCCAAACGGTATCAAACCAACACCCACGGGAAGCTGTAAGCATAGAGGACATGCCTGCACCCCATTGGACTTACCTGTGTGGGTTAAATCCGGGTTATTTGACAACCTATGGCGGTGATGATTCTGCTCAGGCAGAGCAGTGCTGATGCTCCTCATAAAGCTGTCGCTGCTGTGAAGGTTCTAGGTGACATCACAAATCCCTATGGTTACATACACAACAAAGCTGGGTTGTTGTTGTTTACACTCTGCAAGGCCTGTGGAAGTGAGTGACATCATAGCACTGTAGTTCTGAGGGTTCTAGATGGATGCAACAATCTCCTGTTGCTTCTATGAAGGCCATAATAGACGACATCACCAAACAGCTCCATAGTCACATACACAGCAAAGGAGAGATGTTGTTTACACCTAGTGATGTCAGTGGTATTGAGTGACATCACAGCACAGTGCTAAGGCTCCTGGGCCTGGACACAGCAGCGGCTGCAATATCTCAACGGAGAATACGTTTATATATATGTGTGTGTGTGCGCGTATATATATATATATATATATATATATATATATATATTTCTCCGCCGAAATCACTTTTAAACCCATTTCCACCTTTTTTTCCCTTCTCTTCCTCTTACTTTTTTTTCACGTTTTTTTACGTTTTTCTCCTTTTCGCCTCTTTTCTGGGCGTATTATTCTTCTTTTTCTTCTTTTTTTTCGTCTAATGCATACCCCATCAGTGCAGCAATGCTTATTCAATACCGCCAGCAGATGGAGACACTGGGGGATAATTTTCTAAGGATTTATACTGATTTTTCCTGTCTGAATTTGTCGCACAGAAAGTTGCAGGCCAAATATGTGTGACATTTCTGCGACTTTAGCTTCTAGAGCATTTTTACAACATTATACATAGGTGCTGAATACATAAAAAGCGACTGTTCAGCGACAGACAAGTCGCATCGGCTGAAAGTAGGCCAGAATGTCAGTCCATGTTGGAGCAGGTTTAGATACAGTCTAAAGTATAGATCTCAAAGTCTGTGCACAGAATTTAGCAAGGGCCTCGCACCTTCTGATGCATCAGGTAGGTGCACAATAGCATAGCCTAACCCTCTGTACTTTGGTCTATATTGATGCGGGACATAGACAGCCAGCTGATGACCAATCCATTAGTGCAATGGATGGCTGGAAGCATTTGTCTTTGCCTTTGCAATACCACAGAAGCAATGCATGGTCAATGTACAGCAATGACACACCTGTGTGAACAGCCAGGAGACCCCCCCCCCCCCCCCCCCCATGTTATGTTACATAGTTACATAGTTAGTACGGTCGAAAAAAGACATATGTCCATCAAGTTCAACCAGGGAATTAAGGGGTAGGGGTGTGGCGCGATATTGGGGAAGGGATGAGATTTTATATTTCTTCATAAGCATTAATCTTATTTTGTCAATTAGGAACATTCAGCACCCACCCGCTATCAAGGCAGCTGCCTATCATGTCATGCCCTACCTGCACAGGTGTGCTGGCTACTCAAATGATCCAATTAAGGAGGCCATTTAGTCAGCAGCAGCAGAAGTCCTGTGCCTGGACGCTCCAACAGCGGCCAGACACAAGCAGAAGCAGCAGAAGCAGCAGCAGCAGCACCTTTTGTTTTTTGGCTGCAGCAGCAAGGCCCACAGGGCTGGCTAGCTGGCTAGCCAGCAAGCAGGTAGCAATGAAAGTAGGAATCTTTCTTTTTAACCCTGTAAGGGGGTGGTGCACTGTACCCGAAGATACTGCCATATCGGGTCAATGCATAGGGCGACGGAAGCAAGCTTCGAAATCGGCCCCCGTTCTCAAAAATCCATTTAATATATGGTCCCCAGATAGGGGACGTATCAGATATTAAACTGATAAGAACAGATTTTTTTTTTTTTTTTTTTTTTTTATCTAAAGCCGAGGAACGTGCTTTCGATTCACCCAAAGTGCAAGAAAAAGTGCAAACGTGTTACACTAAAAAAACGTGCACAAAGGATGCGGTCTATCGCAAGCCCTACTGATAAGAACAGATACTACACTTGATCTTAGCCAAAAGGCCGAGAAGCGATAACCGTGAAAGGGGCGGGCCCAACAAGGTCCCCTTCATGGGCACTATCACTGCTTGCTGTCAGGGAGGCTGCCAGACAATTTTCCATGCACACTCTGGGCTGGGGGGCAGTCAACCACCAGTACACACAGCAGAACCTAAACCCATACCATTATTGCTAAGCAGCAAGACAGGGGCCCATTGCACTCCCACGGGGCCTTTTTAAATGCAATCCATAACCCGGATTTGCCAGGAACCCTTCTTACTCCTCCTACTTGCATGTGACACTGGGCTTAGGATCTGCATAGGAAACACACACACAAGCACACACCTACCTTTGTTGCCTGCAGATGCCTCCTTGGCTGTCCCCAAACGGTATCAAACCAACACCCACGGGAAGCTGTAAGCATAGAGGACATGCCTGCACCCCATTGGACTTACCTGTGTGGGTTAAATCCGGGTTATTTGACAACCTATGGCGGTGATGGTTCTGCTCAGGCAGAGCAGTGCTGATGCTCCTCATAAAGCTGTCGCTGCTGTGAAGGTTCTAGGTGACATCACAAATCCCTATGGTTACATACACAACAAAGCTGGGTTGTTGTTGTTTACACTCTGCAAGGCCTGTGGAAGTGAGTGACATCATAGCACTGTAGTTCTGAGGGTTCTAGATGGATGCAACAATCTCCTGTTGCTTCTATGAAGGCCATAATAGACAACATCACCAAACAGCTCCATAGTCACATACACAGCAAAGGAGAGATGTTGTTTACACCTAGTGATGTCAGTGGTATTGAGTGACATCACAGCACAGTGCTAAGGCTCCTGGGCCTGGACACAGCAGCGGCTGCAATATCTCAACGGAGAATACGTTTATATATATGTGTGTGTGTGCGCGTATATATATATATATATATATATATATATATATATTTCTCCGCCGAAATCACTTTTAAACCCATTTCCACCTTTTTTTCCCTTCTCTTCCTCTTACTTTTTTTTCACGTTTTTTTACGTTTTTCTCCTTTTCGCCTCTTTTCTGGGCGTATTATTCTTCTTTTTCTTCTTTTTTTTCGTCTAATGCATACCCCATCAGTGCAGCAATGCTTATTCAATACCGCCAGCAGATGGAGACACTGGGGGATAATTTTCTAAGGATTTATACTGATTTTTCCTGTCTGAATTTGTCGCACAGAAAGTTGCAGGCCAAATATGTGTGACATTTCTGCGACTTTAGCTTCTAGAGCATTTTTACAACATTATACATAGGTGCTGAATACATAAAAAGCGACTGTTCAGCGACAGACAAGTCGCATCGGCTGAAAGTAGGCCAGAATGTCAGTCCATGTTGGAGCAGGTTTAGATACAGTCTAAAGTATAGATCTCAAAGTCTGTGCACAGAATTTAGCAAGGGCCTCGCACCTTCTGATGCATCAGGTAGGTGCACAATAGCATAGCCTAACCCTCTGTACTTTGGTCTATATTGATGCGGGACATAGACAGCCAGCTGATGACCAATCCATTAGTGCAATGGATGGCTGGAAGCATTTGTCTTTGCCTTTGCAATACCACAGAAGCAATGCATGGTCAATGTACAGCAATGACACACCTGTGTGAACAGCCAGGAGACCCCCCCCCCCCCCCCCCATGTTATGTTACATAGTTACATAGTTAGTACGGTCGAAAAAAGACATATGTCCATCAAGTTCAACCAGGGAATTAAGGGGTAGGGGTGTGGCGCGATATTGGGGAAGGGATGAGATTTTATATTTCTTCATAAGCATTAATCTTATTTTGTCAATTAGGAACATTCAGCACCCACCCGCTATCAAGGCAGCTGCCTATCATGTCATGCCCTACCTGCACAGGTGTGCTGGCTACTCAAATGATCCAATTAAGGAGGCCATTTAGTCAGCAGCAGCAGAAGTCCTGTGCCTGGACGCTCCAACAGGGGCCAGACACAAGCAGAAGCAGAAGCAGCAGAAGCAGCAGCAGCACCACCTTTTGTTTTTTGGCTGCAGCAGCAAGGCCCACAGGGCTGGCTAGCTGGCTAGCCAGCAAGCAGGTAGCAATGAAAGTAGGAATCTTTCTTTTTAACCCTGTAAGGGGGTGGTGCACTGTACCCGAAGATACTGCCATATCGGGTCAATGCATAGGGCGACGGAAGCAAGCTTCGAAATCGGCCCCCGTTCTCAAAAATCCATTTAATATATGGTCCCCAGATAGGGGACGTATCAGATATTAAACTGATAAGAACAGATACTACACTTGATCTTAGCCAAAAGGCCGAGAAGCGATAACCGTGAAAGGGGCGGGCCCAACAAGGTCCCCTTCATGGGCACTATCACTGCTTGCTGTCAGGGAGGCTGCCAGACAATTTTCCATGCACACTCTGGGCTGGGGGGCAGTCAACCACCAGTACACACAGCAGAACCTAAACCCATACCATTATTGCTAAGCAGCAAGACAGGGGCCCATTGCACTCCCACGGGGCCTTTTTAAATGCAATCCATAACCCGGATTTGCCAGGAACCCTTCTTACTCCTCCTACTTGCATGTGACACTGGGCTTAGGATCTGCATAGGAAACACACACACAAGCACACACCTACCTTTGTTGCCTGCAGATGCCTCCTTGGCTGTCCCCAAACGGTATCAAACCAACACCCACGGGAAGCTGTAAGCATAGAGGACATGCCTGCACCCCATTGGACTTACCTGTGTGGGTTAAATCCGGGTTATTTGACAACCTATGGCGGTGATGATTCTGCTCAGGCAGAGCAGTGCTGATGCTCCTCATAAAGCTGTCGCTGCTGTGAAGGTTCTAGGTGACATCACAAATCCCTATGGTTACATACACAACAAAGCTGGGTTGTTGTTGTTTACACTCTGCAAGGCCTGTGGAAGTGAGTGACATCATAGCACTGTAGTTCTGAGGGTTCTAGATGGATGCAACAATCTCCTGTTGCTTCTATGAAGGCCATAATAGACGACATCACCAAACAGCTCCATAGTCACATACACAGCAAAGGAGAGATGTTGTTTACACCTAGTGATGTCAGTGGTATTGAGTGACATCACAGCACAGTGCTAAGGCTCCTGGGCCTGGACACAGCAGCGGCTGCAATATCTCAACGGAGAATACGTTTATATATATGTGTGTGTGTGCGCGTATATATATATATATATATATATATATATATATATATATATATATTCTCCGCCGAAATCACTTTTAAACCCATTTCCACCTTTTTTTCCCTTCTCTTCCTCTTACTTTTTTTTCACGTTTTTTTACGTTTTTCTCCTTTTCGCCTCTTTTCTGGGCGTATTATTCTTCTTTTTCTTCTTTTTTTTCGTCTAATGCATACCCCATCAGTGCAGCAATGCTTATTCAATACCGCCAGCAGATGGAGACACTGGGGGATAATTTTCTAAGGATTTATACTGATTTTTCCTGTCTGAATTTGTCGCACAGAAAGTTGCAGGCCAAATATGTGTGACATTTCTGCGACTTTAGCTTCTAGAGCATTTTTACAACATTATACATAGGTGCTGAATACATAAAAAGCGACTGTTCAGCGACAGACAAGTCGCATCGGCTGAAAGTAGGCCAGAATGTCAGTCCATGTTGGAGCAGGTTTAGATACAGTCTAAAGTATAGATCTCAAAGTCTGTGCACAGAATTTAGCAAGGGCCTCGCACCTTCTGATGCATCAGGTAGGTGCACAATAGCATAGCCTAACCCTCTGTACTTTGGTCTATATTGATGCGGGACATAGACAGCCAGCTGATGACCAATCCATTAGTGCAATGGATGGCTGGAAGCATTTGTCTTTGCCTTTGCAATACCACAGAAGCAATGCATGGTCAATGTACAGCAATGACACACCTGTGTGAACAGCCAGGAGACCCCCCCCCCCCCCCCCCCCATGTTATGTTACATAGTTACATAGTTAGTACGGTCGAAAAAAGACATATGTCCATCAAGTTCAACCAGGGAATTAAGGGGTAGGGGTGTGGCGCGATATTGGGGAAGGGATGAGATTTTATATTTCTTCATAAGCATTAATCTTATTTTGTCAATTAGGAACATTCAGCACCCACCCGCTATCAAGGCAGCTGCCTATCATGTCATGCCCTACCTGCACAGGTGTGCTGGCTACTCAAATGATCCAATTAAGGAGGCCATTTAGTCAGCAGCAGCAGAAGTCCTGTGCCTGGACGCTCCAACAGCGGCCAGACACAAGCAGAAGCAGCAGAAGCAGCAGCAGCAGCACCACCTTTTGTTTTTTGGCTGCAGCAGCAAGGCCCACAGGGCTGGCTAGCTGGCTAGCCAGCAAGCAGGTAGCAATGAAAGTAGGAATCTTTCTTTTTAACCCTGTAAGGGGGTGGTGCACTGTACCCGAAGATACTGCCATATCGGGTCAATGCATAGGGCGACGGAAGCAAGCTTCGAAATCGGCCCCCGTTCTCAAAAATCCATTTAATATATGGTCCCCAGATAGGGGACGTATCAGATATTAAACTGATAAGAACAGATACTACACTTGATCTTAGCCAAAAGGCCGAGAAGCGATAACCGTGAAAGGGGCGGGCCCAACAAGGTCCCCTTCATGGGCACTATCACTGCTTGCTGTCAGGGAGGCTGCCAGACAATTTTCCATGCACACTCTGGGCTGGGGGGCAGTCAACCACCAGTACACACAGCAGAACCTAAACCCATACCATTATTGCTAAGCAGCAAGACAGAGGCCCATTGCACTCCCACGGGGCCTTTTTAAATGCAATCCATAACCCGGATTTGCCAGGAACCCTTCTTACTCCTCCTACTTGCATGTGACACTGGGCTTAGGATCTGCATAGGAAACACACACACAAGCACACACCTACCTTTGTTGCCTGCAGATGCCTCCTTGGCTGTCCCCAAACGGTATCAAACCAACACCCACGGGAAGCTGTAAGCATAGAGGACATGCCTGCACCCCATTGGACTTACCTGTGTGGGTTAAATCCGGGTTATTTGACAACCTATGGCGGTGATGGTTCTGCTCAGGCAGAGCAGTGCTGATGCTCCTCATAAAGCTGTCGCTGCTGTGAAGGTTCTAGGTGACATCACAAATCCCTATGGTTACATACACAACAAAGCTGGGTTGTTGTTGTTTACACTCTGCAAGGCCTGTGGAAGTGAGTGACATCATAGCACTGTAGTTCTGAGGGTTCTAGATGGATGCAACAATCTCCTGTTGCTTCTATGAAGGCCATAATAGACGACATCACCAAACAGCTCCATAGTCACATACACAGCAAAGGAGAGATGTTGTTTACACCTAGTGATGTCAGTGGTATTGAGTGACATCACAGCACAGTGCTAAGGCTCCTGGGCCTGGACACAGCAGCGGCTGCAATATCTCAACGGAGAATACGTTTATATATATGTGTGTGTGTGCGCGTATATATATATATATATATATATATATATATATATATATATATATATATTTCTCCGCCGAAATCACTTTTAAACCCATTTCCACCTTTTTTTCCCTTCTCTTCCTCTTACTTTTTTTTCACGTTTTTTTACGTTTTTCTCCTTTTCGCCTCTTTTCTGGGCGTATTATTCTTCTTTTTCTTCTTTTTTTTCGTCTAATGCATACCCCATCAGTGCAGCAATGCTTATTCAATACCGCCAGCAGATGGAGACACTGGGGGATAATTTTCTAAGGATTTATACTGATTTTTCCTGTCTGAATTTGTCGCACAGAAAGTTGCAGGCCAAATATGTGTGACATTTCTGCGACTTTAGCTTCTAGAGCATTTTTACAACATTATACATAGGTGCTGAATACATAAAAAGCGACTGTTCAGCGACAGACAAGTCGCATCGGCTGAAAGTAGGCCAGAATGTCAGTCCATGTTGGAGCAGGTTTAGATACAGTCTAAAGTATAGATCTCAAAGTCTGTGCACAGAATTTAGCAAGGGCCTCGCACCTTCTGATGCATCAGGTAGGTGCACAATAGCATAGCCTAACCCTCTGTACTTTGGTCTATATTGATGCGGGACATAGACAGCCAGCTGATGACCAATCCATTAGTGCAATGGATGGCTGGAAGCATTTGTCTTTGCCTTTGCAATACCACAGAAGCAATGCATGGTCAATGTACAGCAATGACACACCTGTGTGAACAGCCAGGAGACCCCCCCCCCCCCCCCCCCATGTTATGTTACATAGTTACATAGTTAGTACGGTCGAAAAAAGACATATGTCCATCAAGTTCAACCAGGGAATTAAGGGGTAGGGGTGTGGCGCGATATTGGGGAAGGGATGAGATTTTATATTTCTTCATAAGCATTAATCTTATTTTGTCAATTAGGAACATTCAGCACCCACCCGCTATCAAGGCAGCTGCCTATCATGTCATGCCCTACCTGCACAGGTGTGCTGGCTACTCAAATGATCCAATTAAGGAGGCCATTTAGTCAGCAGCAGCAGAAGTCCTGTGCCTGGACGCTCCAACAGCGGCCAGACACAAGCAGAAGCAGCAGAAGCAGCAGCAGCAGCACCACCTTTTGTTTTTTGGCTGCAGCAGCAAGGCCCACAGGGCTGGCTAGCTGGCTAGCCAGCAAGCAGGTAGCAATGAAAGTAGGAATCTTTCTTTTTAACCCTGTAAGGGGGTGGTGCACTGTACCCGAAGATACTGCCATATCGGGTCAATGCATAGGGCGACGGAAGCAAGCTTCGAAATCGGCCCCCGTTCTCAAAAATCCATTTAATATATGGTCCCCAGATAGGGGACGTATCAGATATTAAACTGATAAGAACAGATACTACACTTGATCTTAGCCAAAAGGCCGAGAAGCGATAACCGTGAAAGGGGCGGGCCCAACAAGGTCCCCTTCATGGGCACTATCACTGCTTGCTGTCAGGGAGGCTGCCAGACAATTTTCCATGCACACTCTGGGCTGGGGGGCAGTCAACCACCAGTACACACAGCAGAACCTAAACCCATACCATTATTGCTAAGCAGCAAGACAGGGGCCCATTGCACTCCCACGGGGCCTTTTTAAATGCAATCCATAACCCGGATTTGCCAGGAACCCTTCTTACTCCTCCTACTTGCATGTGACACTGGGCTTAGGATCTGCATAGGAAACACACACACAAGCACACACCTACCTTTGTTGCCTGCAGATGCCTCCTTGGCTGTCCCCAAACGGTATCAAACCAACACCCACGGGAAGCTGTAAGCATAGAGGACATGCCTGCACCCCATTGGACTTACCTGTGTGGGTTAAATCCGGGTTATTTGACAACCTATGGCGGTGATGGTTCTGCTCAGGCAGAGCAGTGCTGATGCTCCTCATAAAGCTGTCGCTGCTGTGAAGGTTCTAGGTGACATCACAAATCCCTATGGTTACATACACAACAAAGCTGGGTTGTTGTTGTTTACACTCTGCAAGGCCTGTGGAAGTGAGTGACATCATAGCACTGTAGTTCTGAGGGTTCTAGATGGATGCAACAATCTCCTGTTGCTTCTATGAAGGCCATAATAGACGACATCACCAAACAGCTCCATAGTCACATACACAGCAAAGGAGAGATGTTGTTTACACCTAGTGATGTCAGTGGTATTGAGTGACATCACAGCACAGTGCTAAGGCTCCTGGGCCTGGACACAGCAGCGGCTGCAATATCTCAACGGAGAATAC
>NW_026609229.1:0-37807 GCF_029499605.1 Hyla sarda
TGTAACCATAGGGATTTGTGATGTCACCTAGAACCTTCACAGCAGCGACAGCTTTATGAGGAGCATCAGCACTGCTCTGCCTGAGCAGAACCATCACCGCCATAGGTTGTCAAATAACCCGGATTTAACCCACACAGGTAAGTCCAATGGGGTGCAGGCATGTCCTCTATGCTTACAGCTTCCCGTGGGTGTTGGTTTGATACCGTTTGGGGACAGCCAAGGAGGCATCTGCAGGCAACAAAGGTAGGTGTGTGCTTGTGTGTGTGTTTCCTATGCAGATCCTAAGCCCAGTGTCACATGCAAGTAGGAGGAGTAAGAAGGGTTCCTGGCAAATCCGGGTTATGGATTGCATTTAAAAAGGCCCCGTGGGAGTGCAATGGGCCCCTGTCTTGCTGCTTAGCAATAATGGTATGGGTTTAGGTTCTGCTGTGTGTACTGGTGGTTGACTGCCCCCCAGCCCAGAGTGTGCATGGAAAATTGTCTGGCAGCCTCCCTGACAGCAAGCAGTGATAGTGCCCATGAAGGGGACCTTGTTGGGCCCGCCCCTTTCACGGTTATCGCTTCTCGGCCTTTTGGCTAAGATCAAGTGTAGTATCTGTTCTTATCAGTTTAATATCTGATACGTCCCCTATCTGGGGACCATATATTAAATGGATTTTTGAGAACGGGGGCCGATTTCGAAGCTTGCTTCCGTCGCCCTATGCATTGACCCGATATGGCAGTATCTTCGGGTACAGTGCACCACCCCCTTACAGGGTTAAAAAGAAAGATTCCTACTTTCATTGCTACCTGCTTGCTGGCTAGCCAGCTAGCCAGCCCTGTGGGCCTTGCTGCTGCTGCTGCTGCAGCCAAAAAACAAAAGGTGGTGCTGCTGCTGCTTCTGCTGCTTCTGCTTCTGCTTGTGTCTGGCCCCTGTTGGAGCGTCCAGGCACAGGACTTCTGCTGCTGCTGACTAAATGGCCTCCTTAATTGGATCATTTGAGTAGGCAGCACACCTGTGCAGGTAGGGCATGACATGATAGGCAGCTGCCTTGATAGCGGGTGGGTGCTGAATGTTCCTAATTGACAAAATAAGATTAATGCTTATGAAGAAATATAAAATCTCATCCCTTCCCCAATATCGCGCCACACCCCTACCCCTTAATTCCCTGGTTGAACTTGATGGACATATGTCTTTTTTCGACCGTACTAACTATGTAACTATGTAACATAACATGGGGGGGGGGGTCTCCTGGCTGTTCACACAGGTGTGTCATTGCTGTACATTGACCATGCATTGCTTCTGTGGTATTGCAAAGGCAAAGACAAATGCTTCCAGCCATCCATTGCACTAATGGATTGGTCATCAGCTGGCTGTCTATGTCCCGCATCAATATAGACCAAAGTACAGAGGGTTAGGCTATGCTATTGTGCACCTACCTGATGCATCAGAAGGTGCGAGGCCCTTGCTAAATTCTGTGCACAGACTTTGAGATCTATGCTTTAGACTGTATCTAAACCTGCTCCAACATGGACTGACATTCTGGCCTACTTTCAGCCGATGCGACTTGTCTGTCGCTGAACAGTCGCTTTTTATGTATTCAGCACCTATGTATAATGTTGTAAAAATGCTCTAGAAGCTAAAGTCGCAGAAATGTCACACATATTTGGCCTGCAACTTTCTGTGCGACAAATTCAGACAGGAAAAATCAGTATAAATCCTTAGAAAATTATCCCCCAGTGTCTCCATCTGCTGGCGGTATTGAATAAGCATTGCTGCACTGATGGGGTATGCATTAGACGAAAAAAAAGAAGAAAAAGAAGAATAATACGCCCAGAAAAGAGGCGAAAAGGAGAAAAACGTAAAAAAACGTGAAAAAAAAGTAAGAGGAAGAGAAGGGAAAAAAAGGTGGAAATGGGTTTAAAAGTGATTTCGGCGGAGAAATATATATATATATATATATATATATATATATATATATATATACGCGCACACACACACATATATATAAACGTATTCTCCGTTGAGATATTGCAGCCGCTGCTGTGTCCAGGCCCAGGAGCCTTAGCACTGTGCTGTGATGTCACTCAATACCACTGACATCACTAGGTGTAAACAACATCTCTCCTTTGCTGTGTATGTGACTATGGAGCTGTTTGGTGATGTCGTCTATTATGGCCTTCATAGAAGCAACAGGAGATTGTTGCATCCATCTAGAACCCTCAGAACTACAGTGCTATGATGTCACTCACTTCCACAGGCCTTGCAGAGTGTAAACAACAACAACCCAGCTTTGTTGTGTATGTAACCATAGGGATTTGTGATGTCACCTAGAACCTTCACAGCAGCGACAGCTTTATGAGGAGCATCAGCACTGCTCTGCCTGAGCATAACCATCACCGCCATAGGTTGTCAAATAACCCGGATTTAACCCACACAGGTAAGTCCAATGGGGTGCAGGCATGTCCTCTATGCTTACAGCTTCCCGTGGGTGTTGGTTTGATACCGTTTGGGGACAGCCAAGGAGGCATCTGCAGGCAACAAAGGTAGGTGTGTGCTTGTGTGTGTGTTTCCTATGCAGATCCTAAGCCCAGTGTCACATGCAAGTAGGAGGAGTAAGAAGGGTTCCTGGCAAATCCGGGTTATGGATTGCATTTAAAAAGGCCCCGTGGGAGTGCAATGGGCCCCTGTCTTGCTGCTTAGCAATAATGGTATGGGTTTAGGTTCTGCTGTGTGTACTGGTGGTTGACTGCCCCCCAGCCCAGAGTGTGCATGGAAAATTGTCTGGCAGCCTCCCTGACAGCAAGCAGTGATAGTGCCCATGAAGGGGACCTTGTTGGGCCCGCCCCTTTCACGGTTATCGCTTCTCGGCCTTTTGGCTAAGATCAAGTGTAGTATCTGTTCTTATCAGTTTAATATCTGATACGTCCCCTATCTGGGGACCATATATTAAATGGATTTTTGAGAACGGGGGCCGATTTCGAAGCTTGCTTCCGTCGCCCTATGCATTGACCCGATATGGCAGTATCTTCGGGTACAGTGCACCACCCCCTTACAGGGTTAAAAAGAAAGATTCCTACTTTCATTGCTACCTGCTTGCTGGCTAGCCAGCTAGCCAGCCCTGTGGGCCTTGCTGCTGCTGCTGCTGCAGCCAAAAAACAAAAGGTGGTGCTGCTGCTGCTTCTGCTGCTTCTGCTTCTGCTTGTGTCTGGCCCCTGTTGGAGCGTCCAGGCACAGGACTTCTGCTGCTGCTGACTAAATGGCCTCCTTAATTGGATCATTTGAGTAGGCAGCACACCTGTGCAGGTAGGGCATGACATGATAGGCAGCTGCCTTGATAGCGGGTGGGTGCTGAATGTTCCTAATTGACAAAATAAGATTAATGCTTATGAAGAAATATAAAATCTCATCCCTTCCCCAATATCGCGCCACACCCCTACCCCTTAATTCCCTGGTTGAACTTGATGGACATATGTCTTTTTTCGACCGTACTAACTATGTAACTATGTAACATAACATGGGGGGGGGGGTCTCCTGGCTGTTCACACAGGTGTGTCATTGCTGTACATTGACCATGCATTGCTTCTGTGGTATTGCAAAGGCAAAGACAAATGCTTCCAGCCATCCATTGCACTAATGGATTGGTCATCAGCTGGCTGTCTATGTCCCGCATCAATATAGACCAAAGTACAGAGGGTTAGGCTATGCTATTGTGCACCTACCTGATGCATCAGAAGGTGCGAGGCCCTTGCTAAATTCTGTGCACAGACTTTGAGATCTATGCTTTAGACTGTATCTAAACCTGCTCCAACATGGACTGACATTCTGGCCTACTTTCAGCCGATGCGACTTGTCTGTCGCTGAACAGTCGCTTTTTATGTATTCAGCACCTATGTATAATGTTGTAAAAATGCTCTAGAAGCTAAAGTCGCAGAAATGTCACACATATTTGGCCTGCAACTTTCTGTGCGACAAATTCAGACAGGAAAAATCAGTATAAATCCTTAGAAAATTATCCCCCAGTGTCTCCATCTGCTGGCGGTATTGAATAAGCATTGCTGCACTGATGGGGTATGCATTAGACGAAAAAAAAGAAGAAAAAGAAGAATAATACGCCCAGAAAAGAGGCGAAAAGGAGAAAAACGTAAAAAAACGTGAAAAAAAAGTAAGAGGAAGAGAAGGGAAAAAAAGGTGGAAATGGGTTTAAAAGTGATTTCGGCGGAGAAATATATATATATATATATATATATATATATATATATATATATATATATACGCGCACACACACACATATATATAAACGTATTCTCCGTTGAGATATTGCAGCCGCTGCTGTGTCCAGGCCCAGGAGCCTTAGCACTGTGCTGTGATGTCACTCAATACCACTGACATCACTAGGTGTAAACAACATCTCTCCTTTGCTGTGTATGTGACTATGGAGCTGTTTGGTGATGTCGTCTATTATGGCCTTCATAGAAGCAACAGGAGATTGTTGCATCCATCTAGAACCCTCAGAACTACAGTGCTATGATGTCACTCACTTCCACAGGCCTTGCAGAGTGTAAACAACAACAACCCAGCTTTGTTGTGTATGTAACCATAGGGATTTGTGATGTCACCTAGAACCTTCACAGCAGCGACAGCTTTATGAGGAGCATCAGCACTGCTCTGCCTGAGCAGAACCATCACCGCCATAGGTTGTCAAATAACCCGGATTTAACCCACACAGGTAAGTCCAATGGGGTGCAGGCATGTCCTCTATGCTTACAGCTTCCCGTGGGTGTTGGTTTGATACCGTTTGGGGACAGCCAAGGAGGCATCTGCAGGCAACAAAGGTAGGTGTGTGCTTGTGTGTGTGTTTCCTATGCAGATCCTAAGCCCAGTGTCACATGCAAGTAGGAGGAGTAAGAAGGGTTCCTGGCAAATCCGGGTTATGGATTGCATTTAAAAAGGCCCCGTGGGAGTGCAATGGGCCCCTGTCTTGCTGCTTAGCAATAATGGTATGGGTTTAGGTTCTGCTGTGTGTACTGGTGGTTGACTGCCCCCCAGCCCAGAGTGTGCATGGAAAATTGTCTGGCAGCCTCCCTGACAGCAAGCAGTGATAGTGCCCATGAAGGGGACCTTGTTGGGCCCGCCCCTTTCACGGTTATCGCTTCTCGGCCTTTTGGCTAAGATCAAGTGTAGTATCTGTTCTTATCAGTTTAATATCTGATACGTCCCCTATCTGGGGACCATATATTAAATGGATTTTTGAGAACGGGGGCCGATTTCGAAGCTTGCTTCCGTCGCCCTATGCATTGACCCGATATGGCAGTATCTTCGGGTACAGTGCACCACCCCCTTACAGGGTTAAAAAGAAAGATTCCTACTTTCATTGCTACCTGCTTGCTGGCTAGCCAGCTAGCCAGCCCTGTGGGCCTTGCTGCTGCTGCTGCTGCAGCCAAAAAACAAAAGGTGGTGCTGCTGCTGCTTCTGCTGCTTCTGCTTCTGCTTGTGTCTGGCCCCTGTTGGAGCGTCCAGGCACAGGACTTCTGCTGCTGCTGACTAAATGGCCTCCTTAATTGGATCATTTGAGTAGGCAGCACACCTGTGCAGGTAGGGCATGACATGATAGGCAGCTGCCTTGATAGCGGGTGGGTGCTGAATGTTCCTAATTGACAAAATAAGATTAATGCTTATGAAGAAATATAAAATCTCATCCCTTCCCCAATATCGCGCCACACCCCTACCCCTTAATTCCCTGGTTGAACTTGATGGACATATGTCTTTTTTCGACCGTACTAACTATGTAACTATGTAACATAACATGGGGGGGGGGGTCTCCTGGCTGTTCACACAGGTGTGTCATTGCTGTACATTGACCATGCATTGCTTCTGTGGTATTGCAAAGGCAAAGACAAATGCTTCCAGCCATCCATTGCACTAATGGATTGGTCATCAGCTGGCTGTCTATGTCCCGCATCAATATAGACCAAAGTACAGAGGGTTAGGCTATGCTATTGTGCACCTACCTGATGCATCAGAAGGTGCGAGGCCCTTGCTAAATTCTGTGCACAGACTTTGAGATCTATGCTTTAGACTGTATCTAAACCTGCTCCAACATGGACTGACATTCTGGCCTACTTTCAGCCGATGCGACTTGTCTGTCGCTGAACAGTCGCTTTTTATGTATTCAGCACCTATGTATAATGTTGTAAAAATGCTCTAGAAGCTAAAGTCGCAGAAATGTCACACATATTTGGCCTGCAACTTTCTGTGCGACAAATTCAGACAGGAAAAATCAGTATAAATCCTTAGAAAATTATCCCCCAGTGTCTCCATCTGCTGGCGGTATTGAATAAGCATTGCTGCACTGATGGGGTATGCATTAGACGAAAAAAAAGAAGAAAAAGAAGAATAATACGCCCAGAAAAGAGGCGAAAAGGAGAAAAACGTAAAAAAAACGTGAAAAAAAAGTAAGAGGAAGAGAAGGGAAAAAAAGGTGGAAATGGGTTTAAAAGTGATTTCGGCGGAGAAATATATATATATATATATATATATATATATATATATATATATACGCGCACACACACACATATATATAAACGTATTCTCCGTTGAGATATTGCAGCCGCTGCTGTGTCCAGGCCCAGGAGCCTTAGCACTGTGCTGTGATGTCACTCAATACCACTGACATCACTAGGTGTAAACAACATCTCTCCTTTGCTGTGTATGTGACTATGGAGCTGTTTGGTGATGTCGTCTATTATGGCCTTCATAGAAGCAACAGGAGATTGTTGCATCCATCTAGAACCCTCAGAACTACAGTGCTATGATGTCACTCACTTCCACAGGCCTTGCAGAGTGTAAACAACAACAACCCAGCTTTGTTGTGTATGTAACCATAGGGATTTGTGATGTCACCTAGAACCTTCACAGCAGCGACAGCTTTATGAGGAGCATCAGCACTGCTCTGCCTGAGCAGAACCATCACCGCCATAGGTTGTCAAATAACCCGGATTTAACCCACACAGGTAAGTCCAATGGGGTGCAGGCATGTCCTCTATGCTTACAGCTTCCCGTGGGTGTTGGTTTGATACCGTTTGGGGACAGCCAAGGAGGCATCTGCAGGCAACAAAGGTAGGTGTGTGCTTGTGTGTGTGTTTCCTATGCAGATCCTAAGCCCAGTGTCACATGCAAGTAGGAGGAGTAAGAAGGGTTCCTGGCAAATCCGGGTTATGGATTGCATTTAAAAAGGCCCCGTGGGAGTGCAATGGGCCCCTGTCTTGCTGCTTAGCAATAATGGTATGGGTTTAGGTTCTGCTGTGTGTACTGGTGGTTGACTGCCCCCCAGCCCAGAGTGTGCATGGAAAATTGTCTGGCAGCCTCCCTGACAGCAAGCAGTGATAGTGCCCATGAAGGGGACCTTGTTGGGCCCGCCCCTTTCACGGTTATCGCTTCTCGGCCTTTTGGCTAAGATCAAGTGTAGTTCTGCTCACTTGGTCTGGCCAGAGGGTGTCTGGGGTACCCGGCTCCTTTGCCTGGGGGGATCGTCCTTCTTAACGGAGGGACTTCACCCCCCTGCTGCTATTAGGGAGCCGGCTTAGTCCCCAGACAACGGGGAGCGATCACCACCACCTACCTGCTTACAGTGGGGGAGGTGTTTATCCTGATGGACATGGCTGGATCAAGTGGAGCATCATCAGAAGGCATCCCTGAGTATGCTAAGCTCAGAAATGGAGTCCGGATTTCCTTATTGGATACCTGTAAGAGAGGAAAAGGATTATGTTTCGTGGTCGAGGAGATCTTATTCAAGTTGCTGGAAATTAAGAAGGAACAAATCCTGTCTATGCTTGAATTCCCAAGAAATGGACACTACGATGTTATATTGGCTTCTGAAGAGGACTTTAATTTTTTTTGCAGCAAGTACCAGCAAAAGAAGGCCAATCCAGTTTTGGAGGGTGTGGAGGTGACCCCGCATTTTCCGAACCAGGAGAAAATATTGACGGTACGGATGTATAGCCCATATATATTGGAAAAAGACATTGAGACTTTTCTTTCTAGATTCTGTGACAATATTCTGTCAAAGGGAAAAGTCCTGAACCAATATGGCCTATGGACTACAAAATGGAAATTTAAAGTTAAATTTAAAATGGAACCTGACGGTAAAGTAATTTATCCACCTGGGCGATTCAAAATTGGATCGGTCAATGGTGACTTGTTCTATTCAGGGATGGAGGAATTTTGCCGTAAATGTAAACAATACGGGCACGGGAAAGACTTATGTACTCACTCGTGGTGCTATAAGTGCCAGGAGGGAGGTCATGAAGCAGACACCTGCAACAACAACAAAAAAAAGAAGTGTCATCTGTGCGGTGAGGAAGATCACCTGGTAAATTTATGTCCCAAGAAACAAACAACGAAAAAGGAAACAGCTAAAAGGAGTAGGGAAGAAGAAGAAATTGTAGAACCTGAGTTGGAGGAAGTTCCAGCCAGAAAAGTGGCTGAAGAAAAGAAAAAGAAAGAAGAGGTTTATGTACCAATGGAATTTGGAGGTGTTTTGGATGGCATGTTGGAAAATATGCCAAAAAAGGAAAGAAAACCATTTGATATGGATTTAATGGAACTAAGGTCGAAATATGGAAATCGGTACGAGGAAGCTAGAGACAAAGTGTATTTTTCATTTCAAGCTGATATGGACAGATTTTTGGACACTTATAAAGTTCCATCTTGGTTGGGACTTCCGGTAAAAAGACAGATGATAAGAGGAACGATAAACCGTGGAATGATAGATTTCTTAATGGTATATGCCTGGAGAAATGGAATTTCTCTATGATTAATTACTGGTCAAAGCAATGTTTGTTTGTTATTGTAAATGTGTATGTTTTTTTTTTTTCTGGTTAAATCTTTTTTATTGATTTTATTTCGTGGTCATTAGTGTTAAAAAGAAATAAAAAATGGGTTACCTGATGATGAGCAACAATCGAGTTCAAATAAGATCTTGGAACTCTGATTGAGTTTCTGAGGGCTAACTTAAAAATCTGTTCTTATCAGTTTAATATCTGATACGTCCCCTATCTGGGGACCATATATTAAATGGATTTTTGAGAACGGGGGCCGATTTCGAAGCTTGCTTCCGTCGCCCTATGCATTGACCCGATATGGCAGTATCTTCGGGTACAGTGCACCACCCCCTTACAGGGTTAAAAAGAAAGATTCCTACTTTCATTGCTACCTGCTTGCTGGCTAGCCAGCTAGCCAGCCCTGTGGGCCTTGCTGCTGCTGCTGCTGCAGCCAAAAAACAAAAGGTGGTGCTGCTGCTGCTTCTGCTGCTTCTGCTTCTGCTTGTGTCTGGCCCCTGTTGGAGCGTCCAGGCACAGGACTTCTGCTGCTGCTGACTAAATGGCCTCCTTAATTGGATCATTTGAGTAGGCAGCACACCTGTGCAGGTAGGGCATGACATGATAGGCAGCTGCCTTGATAGCGGGTGGGTGCTGAATGTTCCTAATTGACAAAATAAGATTAATGCTTATGAAGAAATATAAAATCTCATCCCTTCCCCAATATCGCGCCACACCCCTACCCCTTAATTCCCTGGTTGAACTTGATGGACATATGTCTTTTTTCGACCGTACTAACTATGTAACTATGTAACATAACATGGGGGGGGGGGGTCTCCTGGCTGTTCACACAGGTGTGTCATTGCTGTACATTGACCATGCATTGCTTCTGTGGTATTGCAAAGGCAAAGACAAATGCTTCCAGCCATCCATTGCACTAATGGATTGGTCATCAGCTGGCTGTCTATGTCCCGCATCAATATAGACCAAAGTACAGAGGGTTAGGCTATGCTATTGTGCACCTACCTGATGCATCAGAAGGTGCGAGGCCCTTGCTAAATTCTGTGCACAGACTTTGAGATCTATGCTTTAGACTGTATCTAAACCTGCTCCAACATGGACTGACATTCTGGCCTACTTTCAGCCGATGCGACTTGTCTGTCGCTGAACAGTCGCTTTTTATGTATTCAGCACCTATGTATAATGTTGTAAAAATGCTCTAGAAGCTAAAGTCGCAGAAATGTCACACATATTTGGCCTGCAACTTTCTGTGCGACAAATTCAGACAGGAAAAATCAGTATAAATCCTTAGAAAATTATCCCCCAGTGTCTCCATCTGCTGGCGGTATTGAATAAGCATTGCTGCACTGATGGGGTATGCATTAGACGAAAAAAAAGAAGAAAAAGAAGAATAATACGCCCAGAAAAGAGGCGAAAAGGAGAAAAACGTAAAAAAACGTGAAAAAAAAGTAAGAGGAAGAGAAGGGAAAAAAAGGTGGAAATGGGTTTAAAAGTGATTTCGGCGGAGAAATATATATATATATATATATATATATATATATATATATATATATATATATATATACGCGCACACACACACATATATATAAACGTATTCTCCGTTGAGATATTGCAGCCGCTGCTGTGTCCAGGCCCAGGAGCCTTAGCACTGTGCTGTGATGTCACTCAATACCACTGACATCACTAGGTGTAAACAACATCTCTCCTTTGCTGTGTATGTGACTATGGAGCTGTTTGGTGATGTCGTCTATTATGGCCTTCATAGAAGCAACAGGAGATTGTTGCATCCATCTAGAACCCTCAGAACTACAGTGCTATGATGTCACTCACTTCCACAGGCCTTGCAGAGTGTAAACAACAACAACCCAGCTTTGTTGTGTATGTAACCATAGGGATTTGTGATGTCACCTAGAACCTTCACAGCAGCGACAGCTTTATGAGGAGCATCAGCACTGCTCTGCCTGAGCAGAACCATCACCGCCATAGGTTGTCAAATAACCCGGATTTAACCCACACAGGTAAGTCCAATGGGGTGCAGGCATGTCCTCTATGCTTACAGCTTCCCGTGGGTGTTGGTTTGATACCGTTTGGGGACAGCCAAGGAGGCATCTGCAGGCAACAAAGGTAGGTGTGTGCTTGTGTGTGTGTTTCCTATGCAGATCCTAAGCCCAGTGTCACATGCAAGTAGGAGGAGTAAGAAGGGTTCCTGGCAAATCCGGGTTATGGATTGCATTTAAAAAGGCCCCGTGGGAGTGCAATGGGCCCCTGTCTTGCTGCTTAGCAATAATGGTATGGGTTTAGGTTCTGCTGTGTGTACTGGTGGTTGACTGCCCCCCAGCCCAGAGTGTGCATGGAAAATTGTCTGGCAGCCTCCCTGACAGCAAGCAGTGATAGTGCCCATGAAGGGGACCTTGTTGGGCCCGCCCCTTTCACGGTTATCGCTTCTCGGCCTTTTGGCTAAGATCAAGTGTAGTATCTGTTCTTATCAGTTTAATATCTGATACGTCCCCTATCTGGGGACCATATATTAAATGGATTTTTGAGAACGGGGGCCGATTTCGAAGCTTGCTTCCGTCGCCCTATGCATTGACCCGATATGGCAGTATCTTCGGGTACAGTGCACCACCCCCTTACAGGGTTAAAAAGAAAGATTCCTACTTTCATTGCTACCTGCTTGCTGGCTAGCCAGCTAGCCAGCCCTGTGGGCCTTGCTGCTGCTGCTGCTGCAGCCAAAAAACAAAAGGTGGTGCTGCTGCTGCTTCTGCTGCTTCTGCTTCTGCTTGTGTCTGGCCCCTGTTGGAGCGTCCAGGCACAGGACTTCTGCTGCTGCTGACTAAATGGCCTCCTTAATTGGATCATTTGAGTAGGCAGCACACCTGTGCAGGTAGGGCATGACATGATAGGCAGCTGCCTTGATAGCGGGTGGGTGCTGAATGTTCCTAATTGACAAAATAAGATTAATGCTTATGAAGAAATATAAAATCTCATCCCTTCCCCAATATCGCGCCACACCCCTACCCCTTAATTCCCTGGTTGAACTTGATGGACATATGTCTTTTTTCGACCGTACTAACTATGTAACTATGTAACATAACATGGGGGGGGGGGGTCTCCTGGCTGTTCACACAGGTGTGTCATTGCTGTACATTGACCATGCATTGCTTCTGTGGTATTGCAAAGGCAAAGACAAATGCTTCCAGCCATCCATTGCACTAATGGATTGGTCATCAGCTGGCTGTCTATGTCCCGCATCAATATAGACCAAAGTACAGAGGGTTAGGCTATGCTATTGTGCACCTACCTGATGCATCAGAAGGTGCGAGGCCCTTGCTAAATTCTGTGCACAGACTTTGAGATCTATGCTTTAGACTGTATCTAAACCTGCTCCAACATGGACTGACATTCTGGCCTACTTTCAGCCGATGCGACTTGTCTGTCGCTGAACAGTCGCTTTTTATGTATTCAGCACCTATGTATAATGTTGTAAAAATGCTCTAGAAGCTAAAGTCGCAGAAATGTCACACATATTTGGCCTGCAACTTTCTGTGCGACAAATTCAGACAGGAAAAATCAGTATAAATCCTTAGAAAATTATCCCCCAGTGTCTCCATCTGCTGGCGGTATTGAATAAGCATTGCTGCACTGATGGGGTATGCATTAGACGAAAAAAAAGAAGAAAAAGAAGAATAATACGCCCAGAAAAGAGGCGAAAAGGAGAAAAACGTAAAAAAACGTGAAAAAAAAGTAAGAGGAAGAGAAGGGAAAAAAAGGTGGAAATGGGTTTAAAAGTGATTTCGGCGGAGAAATATATATATATATATATATATATATATATATATATATATATATATACGCGCACACACACACATATATATAAACGTATTCTCCGTTGAGATATTGCAGCCGCTGCTGTGTCCAGGCCCAGGAGCCTTAGCACTGTGCTGTGATGTCACTCAATACCACTGACATCACTAGGTGTAAACAACATCTCTCCTTTGCTGTGTATGTGACTATGGAGCTGTTTGGTGATGTCGTCTATTATGGCCTTCATAGAAGCAACAGGAGATTGTTGCATCCATCTAGAACCCTCAGAACTACAGTGCTATGATGTCACTCACTTCCACAGGCCTTGCAGAGTGTAAACAACAACAACCCAGCTTTGTTGTGTATGTAACCATAGGGATTTGTGATGTCACCTAGAACCTTCACAGCAGCGACAGCTTTATGAGGAGCATCAGCACTGCTCTGCCTGAGCAGAACCATCACCGCCATAGGTTGTCAAATAACCCGGATTTAACCCACACAGGTAAGTCCAATGGGGTGCAGGCATGTCCTCTATGCTTACAGCTTCCCGTGGGTGTTGGTTTGATACCGTTTGGGGACAGCCAAGGAGGCATCTGCAGGCAACAAAGGTAGGTGTGTGCTTGTGTGTGTGTTTCCTATGCAGATCCTAAGCCCAGTGTCACATGCAAGTAGGAGGAGTAAGAAGGGTTCCTGGCAAATCCGGGTTATGGATTGCATTTAAAAAGGCCCCGTGGGAGTGCAATGGGCCCCTGTCTTGCTGCTTAGCAATAATGGTATGGGTTTAGGTTCTGCTGTGTGTACTGGTGGTTGACTGCCCCCCAGCCCAGAGTGTGCATGGAAAATTGTCTGGCAGCCTCCCTGACAGCAAGCAGTGATAGTGCCCATGAAGGGGACCTTGTTGGGCCCGCCCCTTTCACGGTTATCGCTTCTCGGCCTTTTGGCTAAGATCAAGTGTAGTATCTGTTCTTATCAGTTTAATATCTGATACGTCCCCTATCTGGGGACCATATATTAAATGGATTTTTGAGAACGGGGGCCGATTTCGAAGCTTGCTTCCGTCGCCCTATGCATTGACCCGATATGGCAGTATCTTCGGGTACAGTGCACCACCCCCTTACAGGGTTAAAAAGAAAGATTCCTACTTTCATTGCTACCTGCTTGCTGGCTAGCCAGCTAGCCAGCCCTGTGGGCCTTGCTGCTGCTGCTGCTGCAGCCAAAAAACAAAAGGTGGTGCTGCTGCTGCTTCTGCTGCTTCTGCTTCTGCTTGTGTCTGGCCCCTGTTGGAGCGTCCAGGCACAGGACTTCTGCTGCTGCTGACTAAATGGCCTCCTTAATTGGATCATTTGAGTAGGCAGCACACCTGTGCAGGTAGGGCATGACATGATAGGCAGCTGCCTTGATAGCGGGTGGGTGCTGAATGTTCCTAATTGACAAAATAAGATTAATGCTTATGAAGAAATATAAAATCTCATCCCTTCCCCAATATCGCGCCACACCCCTACCCCTTAATTCCCTGGTTGAACTTGATGGACATATGTCTTTTTTCGACCGTACTAACTATGTAACTATGTAACATAACATGGGGGGGGGGGTCTCCTGGCTGTTCACACAGGTGTGTCATTGCTGTACATTGACCATGCATTGCTTCTGTGGTATTGCAAAGGCAAAGACAAATGCTTCCAGCCATCCATTGCACTAATGGATTGGTCATCAGCTGGCTGTCTATGTCCCGCATCAATATAGACCAAAGTACAGAGGGTTAGGCTATGCTATTGTGCACCTACCTGATGCATCAGAAGGTGCGAGGCCCTTGCTAAATTCTGTGCACAGACTTTGAGATCTATGCTTTAGACTGTATCTAAACCTGCTCCAACATGGACTGACATTCTGGCCTACTTTCAGCCGATGCGACTTGTCTGTCGCTGAACAGTCGCTTTTTATGTATTCAGCACCTATGTATAATGTTGTAAAAATGCTCTAGAAGCTAAAGTCGCAGAAATGTCACACATATTTGGCCTGCAACTTTCTGTGCGACAAATTCAGACAGGAAAAATCAGTATAAATCCTTAGAAAATTATCCCCCAGTGTCTCCATCTGCTGGCGGTATTGAATAAGCATTGCTGCACTGATGGGGTATGCATTAGACGAAAAAAAAGAAGAAAAAGAAGAATAATACGCCCAGAAAAGAGGCGAAAAGGAGAAAAACGTAAAAAAACGTGAAAAAAAAGTAAGAGGAAGAGAAGGGAAAAAAAGGTGGAAATGGGTTTAAAAGTGATTTCGGCGGAGAAATATATATATATATATATATATATATATATATATATATATATATATATACGCGCACACACACACATATATATAAACGTATTCTCCGTTGAGATATTGCAGCCGCTGCTGTGTCCAGGCCCAGGAGCCTTAGCACTGTGCTGTGATGTCACTCAATACCACTGACATCACTAGGTGTAAACAACATCTCTCCTTTGCTGTGTATGTGACTATGGAGCTGTTTGGTGATGTCGTCTATTATGGCCTTCATAGAAGCAACAGGAGATTGTTGCATCCATCTAGAACCCTCAGAACTACAGTGCTATGATGTCACTCACTTCCACAGGCCTTGCAGAGTGTAAACAACAACAACCCAGCTTTGTTGTGTATGTAACCATAGGGATTTGTGATGTCACCTAGAACCTTCACAGCAGCGACAGCTTTATGAGGAGCATCAGCACTGCTCTGCCTGAGCAGAACCATCACCGCCATAGGTTGTCAAATAACCCGGATTTAACCCACACAGGTAAGTCCAATGGGGTGCAGGCATGTCCTCTATGCTTACAGCTTCCCGTGGGTGTTGGTTTGATACCGTTTGGGGACAGCCAAGGAGGCATCTGCAGGCAACAAAGGTAGGTGTGTGCTTGTGTGTGTGTTTCCTATGCAGATCCTAAGCCCAGTGTCACATGCAAGTAGGAGGAGTAAGAAGGGTTCCTGGCAAATCCGGGTTATGGATTGCATTTAAAAAGGCCCCGTGGGAGTGCAATGGGCCCCTGTCTTGCTGCTTAGCAATAATGGTATGGGTTTAGGTTCTGCTGTGTGTACTGGTGGTTGACTGCCCCCCAGCCCAGAGTGTGCATGGAAAATTGTCTGGCAGCCTCCCTGACAGCAAGCAGTGATAGTGCCCATGAAGGGGACCTTGTTGGGCCCGCCCCTTTCACGGTTATCGCTTCTCGGCCTTTTGGCTAAGATCAAGTGTAGTATCTGTTCTTATCAGTTTAATATCTGATACGTCCCCTATCTGGGGACCATATATTAAATGGATTTTTGAGAACGGGGGCCGATTTCGAAGCTTGCTTCCGTCGCCCTATGCATTGACCCGATATGGCAGTATCTTCGGGTACAGTGCACCACCCCCTTACAGGGTTAAAAAGAAAGATTCCTACTTTCATTGCTACCTGCTTGCTGGCTAGCCAGCTAGCCAGCCCTGTGGGCCTTGCTGCTGCTGCTGCTGCAGCCAAAAAACAAAAGGTGGTGCTGCTGCTGCTTCTGCTGCTTCTGCTTCTGCTTGTGTCTGGCCCCTGTTGGAGCGTCCAGGCACAGGACTTCTGCTGCTGCTGACTAAATGGCCTCCTTAATTGGATCATTTGAGTAGGCAGCACACCTGTGCAGGTAGGGCATGACATGATAGGCAGCTGCCTTGATAGCGGGTGGGTGCTGAATGTTCCTAATTGACAAAATAAGATTAATGCTTATGAAGAAATATAAAATCTCATCCCTTCCCCAATATCGCGCCACACCCCTACCCCTTAATTCCCTGGTTGAACTTGATGGACATATGTCTTTTTTCGACCGTACTAACTATGTAACTATGTAACATAACATGGGGGGGGGGGTCTCCTGGCTGTTCACACAGGTGTGTCATTGCTGTACATTGACCATGCATTGCTTCTGTGGTATTGCAAAGGCAAAGACAAATGCTTCCAGCCATCCATTGCACTAATGGATTGGTCATCAGCTGGCTGTCTATGTCCCGCATCAATATAGACCAAAGTACAGAGGGTTAGGCTATGCTATTGTGCACCTACCTGATGCATCAGAAGGTGCGAGGCCCTTGCTAAATTCTGTGCACAGACTTTGAGATCTATGCTTTAGACTGTATCTAAACCTGCTCCAACATGGACTGACATTCTGGCCTACTTTCAGCCGATGCGACTTGTCTGTCGCTGAACAGTTCGCTTTTTATGTATTCAGCACCTATGTATAATGTTGTAAAAAATGCTCTAGAAGCTAAAGTCGCAGAAATGTCACACATATTTGGCCTGCAACTTTCTGTGCGACAAATTCAGACAGGAAAAATCAGTATAAATCCTTAGAAAATTATCCCCCAGTGTCTCCATCTGCTGGCGGTATTGAATAAGCATTGCTGCACTGATGGGGTATGCATTAGACGAAAAAAAAGAAGAAAAAGAAGAATAATACGCCCAGAAAAGAGGCGAAAAGGAGAAAAACGTAAAAAAAAACGTGAAAAAAAAAGTAAGAGGAAGAGAAGGGAAAAAAAGGTGGAAATGGGTTTAAAAGTGATTTCGGCGGAGAAATATATATATATATATATATATACTATATATATATATATATATATATATACGCGCACACACACACATATATATAAACGTATTCTCCGTTGAGATATTGCATGCCGCTGCTGTGTCCAGGCCCAGGAGCCTTAGCACTGTGCTGTGATGTCACTCAATACCACTGACATCACTAGGTGTAAACAACATCTCTCCTTTGCTGTGTATGTGACTATGGAGCTGTTTGGTGATGTCGTCTATTATGTGCCTTCATAGAAGCAACAGGAGATTGTTGCATCCATCTAGAACCCTCAAAACTACAGTGCTATGATGTCACTCACTTCCACAGGCCTTGCAGAGTGTAAACAACAACAACCCAGCTTTGTTGTGTATGTAACCATAGGGATTTGTGATGTCACCTAGAACCTTCACAGCAGCGACAGCTTTATGAGGAGCATCAGCACTGCTCTGCCTGAGCAGAACCATCACCCCGCCATAGGTTGTCAAATAACCCGGATTTAACCCCACACAGGTAAGTCCCAATGGGGTGCAGGCATGTCCTCTATGCTTACAGCTTCCCGTGGGTGTTGGTTTGATACCGTTTGGGGGACAGCCAAGGAGGCATCTGCAGGCAACAAAGGTAGGTGTGTGCTTGTGTGTGTGTTTCCTATGCAGATCCTAAGCCCAGTGTCACATGCAAGTAGGAGGAGTAAGAAGGGTTCCTGGCAAATCCGGGTTATGGATTGCATTTAAAAAGGCCCCGTGGGAGTGCAATGGGCCCCTGTCTTGCTGCTTAGCAATAATGGTATGGGTTTAGGTTCTGCTGTGTGTACTGGTGGTTGACTGCCCCCCAGCCCAGAGTGTGCATGGAAAATTGTCTGGCAGCCTCCCTGACAGCAAGCAGTGATAGTGCCCATGAAGGGGGACCTTGTTGGGGCCCCGCCCCTTTCACGGTTATCGCTTCCTCGGCCTTTTGGCTAAGATCAAGTGTAGTATCTGTTCTTATCAGTTTAATATCTGATACGACCCCTATCTGGGGACCATATATTAAATGGATTTTTGAGAACGGGGGCCGATTTCGAAGCTTGCTTCCGTCGCCCTATGCATTGACCCGATATGGCAGTATCTTCGGGTACAGTGCACCACCCCCCCTTACAGGGTTAAAAAGAAAGATTCCTACTTTCATTGCTACCTGCTTGCTGGCTAGCCAGCTAGCCAGCCCCTGTGGTGCCTTGCTGCTGCTGCTGCTGCAGCCAAAAAACAAAAGGTGGTGCTGCTGCTGCTTCTGCTGCTTCTGCTTCTGCTTGTGTCTGGCCCCTGTTGGAGCGTCCAGGCACAGGTACTTCCTGCTGCTGCTGACTAAATGGCCTCCTTAATTGGATCATTTTGAGTAGGCAGCACACCTGTGCAGGTAGGGCATGACATGATAGGCAGCTGCCTTGATAGCGGGGTGGGTGCTGAATGTTCCTAATTGACAAAATAAGATTAATGCTTATGAAGAAATATAAAATCTCATCCCTTCCCCAATATCGCGCCACACCCCTACCCCTTAATTCCCTGGTTGAACTTGATGGACAATATGTCTTTTTTCGACCGTACTAACTATGTAACTATGTAACATAACATGGGGGGGTGGGGGGGTCTCCTGGCTGTTCACACAGGTGTGTCATTGCTGTACATTGACCATGCATTGCTTCTGTGGTATTGCAAAGGCAAAGACAAATGCTTCCAGCCATCCATTGCACTAATGGATTGGTCATCAGCTGGCTGTCTATGTCCCGCATCAATATAGACCAAAGTACAGAGGGTTAGGCTATGCTATTGTGCACCTACCTGATGCATCAGAAGGTGCGAGGCCCTTGCTAAATTCTGTGCACAGACTTTGAGATCTATGCTTTAGACTGTATCTAAACCTGCTCCAGACATGGACTTGACATTCTGGCCTACTTCTTTCAGCCGATGCGATGCGACTTGTCTGTCGCTGAACAGTCGCTTTTTATGTATTCAGCACCTATGTATAATGTTGTAAAAATGCTCTAGAAGCTAAAGTCGCAGAAATGTCACACATATTTGGCCTGCAACTTTCTGTGCGACAAATTCAGACAGGAAAAATCAGTATAAATCCTTAGAAAAATTATCCCCCCAGTGGTCTCCATCTGCTGGCGGTATTGAATAAGCATTGCTGCACTGATGGGGTATGCATTAGACGAAAAAAAAGAAGAAAAAGAAGAATAATACGCCCAGAAAAGAGGCGAAAAGGAGAAAAACGTAAAAAAAACGTGAAAAAAAAAGTAAGAGGAAGAGAAGGGAAAAAAAGGTGGAAATGGGTTTAAAAGTGATTTCGGCGGAGAAATATATATATATATTATATATATATATATATATATATATATATATATATACGCGCACACTACACACCACACATATATATATAACGTATTCTCCGTTGAGATATTGCAGCCGCTGCTGTGTCCAGGCCCAGGAGCCTTAGCACTGTGCTGTGATGTCACTCAATACCACTGACATCACTAGGTGTAAACAACATCTCTCCTTTGCTGTGTATGTGACTATGGAGCTGTTTGGTGATGTCGTCTATTATGGCCTTCATAGAAGCAACAGGAGATTGTTGCATCCATCTAGAACCCTCAGAACTACAGTGCTATGATGTCACTCACTTCCACAGGCCTTGCAGAGTGTAAACAACAACAACCAGCTTTGTTGTGTATGTAACCATAGGATTTTGTGATGTCACCTAGAACCTTCACAGCAGCGACAGCTTTATGAGGAGCATCAGCACTGCTCTGCCTGAGCAGAACCATCACCCGCCATAGGTTGTCAAATAACCCGGATTTAACCCACACAGGTAAGTCCAATGGGGTGCAAGGCATGTCTCTCTATGCTTACAGCTTCCCGTGGGTGTTGGTTTGATTACCGTTTGGGGACAGCCAAGGAGGCATCTGCAGGCAACAAAGGTAGGTGTGTTGCTTGTGTGTGTGTTTCCTATGCAGATCCTAAGCCCAGTGTCACATGCAAGTAGGAGGAGTAAGAAGGGTTCCTGGCAAATCCGGGTTATGGATTGCATTTAAAAAGGCCCCGTGGGAGTGCAATGGGCCCCTGTCTTGCTGCTTAGCAATAATGGGTATGGGTTTAGGTTCTGCTGTGTGTACTGGTGGGTTGACTGCCCCCCAGCCCAGAGTGTGCATGGAAAATTGTCTGGGCAGCCTCCCTGACAGCAAGCAGTGATAGTGCCCATGAAGGGGGACCTTGTTGGGCCCGCCCCCTTTCACGGTTAATCGCTTCTTCGGCCTTTTGGCTAAGATCAAGTGTAGTATCTGTTCTTATCAGTTTAATATCTGATACGTCCCCTATCTGGGGACCATATATTAAATGGATTTTTGAGAACGCGGGGGCCCGATTTCGAAGCTTGCTTCCGTCGCCCTATGCTATTGACCCGATATGGCAGTATCTTCGGGTACAGTGCACCACCCCCTTACAGGGTTAAAAAGAAAGATTCCTACTTTCATTGCTACCTGCTTGCTGGCTAGCCAGCTAGCCAGCCCTGTGGGCCTTCTGCTGCTGCTGCTGCTGCAGCCAAAAAACAAAAGGTGGTGCTGCTGCTGCTTCTGCTGCTTCTGCTTCTGCTTGTGTCTGGCCCCTGTTGGAGCGTCCAGGCACAGGACTTCTGCTGCTGCTGACTAAATGGCCTCCTTAATTGGATCATTTGAGTAGGCAGCACACCTGTGCAGGTAGGGCATGACATGATAGGCAAGCTGCCTTGATAGCGGGTGGGTGCTGAATGTTCCTAATTGACAAAATAAGATTAATGCTTATGAAGAAATATAAAATCTCATCCCTTCCCCACATATCGCGCCACACTCCCCTACCCCTTAATTCCCTGGTTGAACTTGATGGACATATGTCTTTTTTTCGACCGTACTAACTATGTACCTATGTAACATAACATGGGGGGGGGGGGTCTCCTGGCTGTTCACACAGGTGTGTTCATTGCTGTACATTGACGCATTGCATTGCTTCTGTGGTATTGCAAAGGCAAAGACAAATGCTTCCAGCCATCCATTGCACTAATGGATTGGTCATCAGCTGGCTGTCTAATGTCCCGCATCAATATAGACCAAAGTACAGAGGGTTAGGCTATGCTATTGATGCACCTACCTGATGCATCAGAAGGTGCGAGGCCCTTGCTAAATTCTGTGCACAGACTTTGAGATCTATGCTTTAGACTGTATCTAAACCTGCTCCAACATGGACTGACATTCTGGCCCTACTTTCAGCCGATGCGACTTGTCTGTCGCTGAACAGTCGCTTTTTATGTATTCAGCACCTATGTATAATGTTGTAAAAATGCTCTAGAAGCCTAAAGTCGCAGAAATGTCACACATAATTTGGACCTGCAACTTTCTGTGCGCACAAATTCAGACAGGAAAAATCAGTATAAATCCTTAGAAAATTATCCCCCAGTGTCTCCATCTGGCTGGCGGTATTGAATAAGCATTGCTGCACTGATGGGGGTATGCATTAGACCGAAAAAAAAGAAGAAAAAGAAGAATAATACGCCCAGAAAAGAGGCGAAAAAGGAGAAAAACGTAAAAAAACGTGAAAAAAAAGTAAGAGAGGAAGAGACAGGGAAAAAAAAGGTGGAAATGGGTTTAAAAGTGATTTCGGCGGAGAAAATATATATATACTATATAATATATATATATATATAGTATATATATATATATACGCGCACACACACACATATATATAAACGTATTCTCCGTTGAGATATTGCAGCCGCTGCTGTGTCCAGGCCCAGGAGCCTTAGCACTGTGCTGTGATGTCACTCAATACCTACTGACATCACTAGGTGTAAACAACATCTCTCCTTTGCTGTGTATGTGACTATTGGAGCTGTTTGGTGATGTCGTCTATTATGGCCTTCATAGAAGCAACAGGAGATTGTTGCATCCATCTAGAACCCTCTCAGAACTACAGTGCTATGATGTCACTCACTTCCACAGGCCTTGCAGAGTGTAAACAACAACCAACCCAGCTTTGTTGTGTATGTAACCATAGGGATTTGTGTGATGTCACCTAGAACCTTCACAGCAGCGACAGCTTTATGAGGAGCATCAGCACTGCTCTGCCTGAGCAGAACCTATCACCGCCATAGGTTGTCAAATAACCCGGATTTAACCCACACAGGTAAGTCCAATGGGGTGCAGGCATGTCCTCTAATGCTTACAGCTTCCCGTGGGTGTTGGTTTGATACCGTTTGGGGACAGCCAAGGAGGCATCTGCAGGCAACAAAGGTAGGTGTGTGCTTGTGTGTGTGTTTCCTATGCAGATCCTAAGCCCAGTGTCACATGCAAGTAGGAGGAGTAAGAAGGGTTCCTGGCAAATCCGGGTTATGGATTGCATTTAAAAAGGCCCCGTGGGAGTGCAATGGGCCCCTGTCTTGCTGCTTAGCAATAATGGTATGGGTTTATGTTCTGCCTGTGTGTACTGGTGGTTGACTGCCCCCCAGCCCAGAGTGCATGGAAAATTGTCTGGCAGCCTCCCTGACAGCAAGCAGTGATAGTGCCCATGAAGGGGGACCTTGTTGGGCCCGCCCCCTTTCACGGTTATCGCTTCTCGGCCTTTTGGCTAAGATCAAGTGTAGTATCTGTCTTATCAGTTTAATATCTGATACGTCCCCTATTCTGGGGACCATATATATAAATGGATTTTTGAGAACGGGGGGCCCGATTTCGAAGCTTGCTTCCCGTCGCCCTATGCATTGACCCGATATGGCAGTATCTTCGGGTACAGTGCAACCACCCCCTTACAGGGTTAAAAGGAAAGATTCCTACTTTCATTGCTACCTGCTTGCTGGCTAGCCAGCTAGCCAGCCCTGTGTGCCTTGCTGCTGCTGCTGCTGCTGCAGCCAAAAAACAAAAGGTGGTGCTGCTGCTGCTTCTGCTGCTTCTGCTTCTGCTTGTGTCTGGCCCCTGTTGGAGCGTCCAGGCACAGGACTTCTGCTGCTGCTGACTAAAATGGCCCTCCTTAATTGGATCATTTGAGTAGGCAGCACACCTGTGCAGGTAGGGCAATGACATGATAGGCAGCTGCCTTGATAGCGGGTGGGTGCTGACTGTTCCTAATTGACAAAATAAGATTAATGCTTATGAAGAAATATAAAATCTCATCCCCTTCCCCAATATCGCGCCACACCCCTACCCCCTTAATTCCTGGTTGAACTTGATGGACATATGTCTTTTTTCGACCGTACTAACTATGTAACTATGTAACATAACATGGGGGGGGGGGGGGGGTCTCCTGGCTGTTCACACAGGTGTGTCATTGCTGTACATTGACCATGCATTGCTTCTGTGGTATTGCCTGATGCATCAGAAGGTGCGAGGCCCTTGCTAAATTCTGTGCACAGACTTTGAGATCTATGCTTTAGACTGTATCTAAACCTGCTCCAACATGGACTGACATTCTGGCCTACTTTCAGCCGATGCGACTTGTCTGTCGCTGAACAGTCGCTTTTTATGTATTCAGCACCTATGTATAATGTTGTAAAAATGCTCTAGAAGCTAAAGTCGCAGAAATGTCACACATATTTGGCCTGCAACTTTCTGTGCGACAAATTCAGACAGGAAAAATCAGTATAAATCCTTAGAAAATTATCCCCCAGTGTCTCCATCTGCTGGCGGTATTGAATAAGCATTGCTGCACTGATGGGGTATGCATTAGACGAAAAAAAAGAAGAAAAAGAAGAATAATACGCCCAGAAAAGAGGCGAAAAGGAGAAAAACGTAAAAAAACGTGAAAAAAAAGTAAGAGGAAGAGAAGGGAAAAAAAGGTGGAAATGGGTTTAAAAGTGATTTCGGCGGAGAAATATATATATATATATATATATATATATATATATATATATATATATATATATATATATATACGCGCACACACACACACATATATATAAACGTATTCTCCGTTGAGATATTGCAGCCGCTGCTGTGTCCAGGCCCAGGAGCCTTAGCACTGTGCTGTGATGTCACTCAATACCACTGACATCACTAGGTGTAAACAACATCTCTCCTTTGCTGTGTATGTGACTATGGAGCTGTTTGGTGATGTCGTCTATTACGGCCTTCATAGAAGCAACAGGAGATTGTTGCATCCATCTAGAACCCTCAGAACTACAGTGCTATGATGTCACTCACTTCCACAGGCCTTGCAGAGTGTAAACAACAACAACCCAGCTTTGTTGTGTATGTAACCATAGGGATTTGTGATGTCACCTAGAACCTTCACAGCAGCGACAGCTTTATGAGGAGCATCAGCACTGCTCTGCCTGAGCAGAACCATCACCGCCATAGGTTGTCAAATAACCCGGATTTAACCCACACAGGTAAGTCCAATGGGGTGCAGGCATGTCCTCTATGCTTACAGCTTCCCGTGGGTGTTGGTTTGATACCGTTTGGGGACAGCCAAGGAGGCATCTGCAGGCAACAAAGGTAGGTGTGTGCTTGTGTGTGTGTTTCCTATGCAGATCCTAAGCCCAGTGTCACATGCAAGTAGGAGGAGTAAGAAGGGTTCCTGGCAAATCCGGGTTATGGATTGCATTTAAAAAGGCCCCGTGGGAGTGCAATGGGCCCCTGTCTTGCTGCTTAGCAATAATGGTATGGGTTTAGGTTCTGCTGTGTGTACTGGTGGTTGACTGCCCCCCAGCCCAGAGTGTGCATGGAAAATTGTCTGGCAGCCTCCCTGACAGCAAGCAGTGATAGTGCCCATGAAGGGGACCTTGTTGGGCCCGCCCCTTTCACGGTTATCGCTTCTCGGCCTTTTGGCTAAGATCAAGTGTAGTATCTGTTCTTATCAGTTTAATATCTGATACGTCCCCTATCTGGGGACCATATATTAAATGGATTTTTGAGAACGGGGGCCGATTTCGAAGCTTGCTTCCGTCGCCCTATGCATTGACCCGATATGGCAGTATCTTCGGGTACAGTGCACCACCCCCTTACAGGGTTAAAAAGAAAGATTCCTACTTTCATTGCTACCTGCTTGCTGGCTAGCCAGCTAGCCAGCCCTGTGGGCCTTGCTGCTGCTGCTGCTGCAGCCAAAAAACAAAAGGTGGTGCTGCTGCTGCTTCTGCTGCTTCTGCTTCTGCTTGTGTCTGGCCCCTGTTGGAGCGTCCAGGCACAGGACTTCTGCTGCTGCTGACTAAATGGCCTCCTTAATTGGATCATTTGAGTAGGCAGCACACCTGTGCAGGTAGGGCATGACATGATAGGCAGCTGCCTTGATAGCGGGTGGGTGCTGAATGTTCCTAATTGACAAAATAAGATTAATGCTTATGAAGAAATATAAAATCTCATCCCTTCCCCAATATCGCGCCACACCCCTACCCCTTAATTCCCTGGTTGAACTTGATGGACATATGTCTTTTTTCGACCGTACTAACTATGTAACTATGTAACATAACATGGGGGGGGGGGGTCTCCTGGCTGTTCACACAGGTGTGTCATTGCTGTACATTGACCATGCATTGCTTCTGTGGTATTGCAAAGGCAAAGACAAATGCTTCCAGCCATCCATTGCACTAATGGATTGGTCATCAGCTGGCTGTCTATGTCCCGCATCAATATAGACCAAAGTACAGAGGGTTAGGCTATGCTATTGTGCACCTACCTGATGCATCAGAAGGTGCGAGGCCCTTGCTAAATTCTGTGCACAGACTTTGAGATCTATGCTTTAGACTGTATCTAAACCTGCTCCAACATGGACTGACATTCTGGCCTACTTTCAGCCGATGCGACTTGTCTGTCGCTGAACAGTCGCTTTTTATGTATTCAGCACCTATGTATAATGTTGTAAAAATGCTCTAGAAGCTAAAGTCGCAGAAATGTCACACATATTTGGCCTGCAACTTTCTGTGCGACAAATTCAGACAGGAAAAATCAGTATAAATCCTTAGAAAATTATCCCCCAGTGTCTCCATCTGCTGGCGGTATTGAATAAGCATTGCTGCACTGATGGGGTATGCATTAGACGAAAAAAAAGAAGAAAAAGAAGAATAATACGCCCAGAAAAGAGGCGAAAAGGAGAAAAACGTAAAAAAACGTGAAAAAAAAGTAAGAGGAAGAGAAGGGAAAAAAAGGTGGAAATGGGTTTAAAAGTGATTTCGGCGGAGAAATATATATATATATATATATATATATATATATATATATACGCGCACACACACACATATATATAAACGTATTCTCCGTTGAGATATTGCAGCCGCTGCTGTGTCCAGGCCCAGGAGCCTTAGCACTGTGCTGTGATGTCACTCAATACCACTGACATCACTAGGTGTAAACAACATCTCTCCTTTGCTGTGTATGTGACTATGGAGCTGTTTGGTGATGTCGTCTATTATGGCCTTCATAGAAGCAACAGGAGATTGTTGCATCCATCTAGAACCCTCAGAACTACAGTGCTATGATGTCACTCACTTCCACAGGCCTTGCAGAGTGTAAACAACAACAACCCAGCTTTGTTGTGTATGTAACCATAGGGATTTGTGATGTCACCTAGAACCTTCACAGCAGCGACAGCTTTATGAGGAGCATCAGCACTGCTCTGCCTGAGCAGAACCATCACCGCCATAGGTTGTCAAATAACCCGGATTTAACCCACACAGGTAAGTCCAATGGGGTGCAGGCATGTCCTCTATGCTTACAGCTTCCCGTGGGTGTTGGTTTGATACCGTTTGGGGACAGCCAAGGAGGCATCTGCAGGCAACAAAGGTAGGTGTGTGCTTGTGTGTGTGTTTCCTATGCAGATCCTAAGCCCAGTGTCACATGCAAGTAGGAGGAGTAAGAAGGGTTCCTGGCAAATCCGGGTTATGGATTGCATTTAAAAAGGCCCCGTGGGAGTGCAATGGGCCCCTGTCTTGCTGCTTAGCAATAATGGTATGGGTTTAGGTTCTGCTGTGTGTACTGGTGGTTGACTGCCCCCCAGCCCAGAGTGTGCATGGAAAATTGTCTGGCAGCCTCCCTGACAGCAAGCAGTGATAGTGCCCATGAAGGGGACCTTGTTGGGCCCGCCCCTTTCACGGTTATCGCTTCTCGGCCTTTTGGCTAAGATCAAGTGTAGTATCTGTTCTTATCAGTTTAATATCTGATACGTCCCCTATCTGGGGACCATATATTAAATGGATTTTTGAGAACGGGGGCCGATTTCGAAGCTTGCTTCCGTCGCCCTATGCATTGACCCGATATGGCAGTATCTTCGGGTACAGTGCACCACCCCCTTACAGGGTTAAAAAGAAAGATTCCTACTTTCATTGCTACCTGCTTGCTGGCTAGCCAGCTAGCCAGCCCTGTGGGCCTTGCTGCTGCTGCTGCTGCAGCCAAAAAACAAAAGGTGGTGCTGCTGCTGCTTCTGCTGCTTCTGCTTCTGCTTGTGTCTGGCCCCTGTTGGAGCGTCCAGGCACAGGACTTCTGCTGCTGCTGACTAAATGGCCTCCTTAATTGGATCATTTGAGTAGGCAGCACACCTGTGCAGGTAGGGCATGACATGATAGGCAGCTGCCTTGATAGCGGGTGGGTGCTGAATGTTCCTAATTGACAAAATAAGATTAATGCTTATGAAGAAATATAAAATCTCATCCCTTCCCCAATATCGCGCCACACCCCTACCCCTTAATTCCCTGGTTGAACTTGATGGACATATGTCTTTTTTCGACCGTACTAACTATGTAACTATGTAACATAACATGGGGGGGGGGGTCTCCTGGCTGTTCACACAGGTGTGTCATTGCTGTACATTGACCATGCATTGCTTCTGTGGTATTGCAAAGGCAAAGACAAATGCTTCCAGCCATCCATTGCACTAATGGATTGGTCATCAGCTGGCTGTCTATGTCCCGCATCAATATAGACCAAAGTACAGAGGGTTAGGCTATGCTATTGTGCACCTACCTGATGCATCAGAAGGTGCGAGGCCCTTGCTAAATTCTGTGCACAGACTTTGAGATCTATGCTTTAGACAGTATCTAAACCTGCTCCAACATGGACTGACATTCTGGCCTACTTTCAGCCGATGCGACTTGTCTGTCGCTGAACAGTCGCTTTTTATGTATTCAGCACCTATGTATAATGTTGTAAAAATGCTCTAGAAGCTAAAGTCGCAGAAATGTCACACATATTTGGCCTGCAACTTTCTGTGCGACAAATTCAGACAGGAAAAATCAGTATAAATCCTTAGAAAATTATCCCCCAGTGTCTCCATCTGCTGGCGGTATTGAATAAGCATTGCTGCACTGATGGGGTATGCATTAGACGAAAAAAAAGAAGAAAAAGAAGAATAATACGCCCAGAAAAGAGGCGAAAAGGAGAAAAACGTAAAAAAACGTGAAAAAAAAGTAAGAGGAAGAGAAGGGAAAAAAAGGTGGAAATGGGTTTAAAAGTGATTTCGGCGGAGAAATATATATATATATATATATATATATATATATATATATATATATATATATATACGCGCACACACACACATATATATAAACGTATTCTCCGTTGAGATATTGCAGCCGCTGCTGTGTCCAGGCCCAGGAGCCTTAGCACTGTGCTGTGATGTCACTCAATACCACTGACATCACTAGGTGTAAACAACATCTCTCCTTTGCTGTGTATGTGACTATGGAGCTGTTTGGTGATGTCGTCTATTATGGCCTTCATAGAAGCAACAGGAGATTGTTGCATCCATCTAGAACCCTCAGAACTACAGTGCTATGATGTCACTCACTTCCACAGGCCTTGCAGAGTGTAAACAACAACAACCCAGCTTTGTTGTGTATATAACCATAGGGATTTGTGATGTCACCTAGAACCTTCACAGCAGCGACAGCTTTATGAGGAGCATCAGCACTGCTCTGCCTGAGCAGAACCATCACCGCCATAGGTTGTCAAATAACCCGGATTTAACCCACACAGGTAAGTCCAATGGGGTGCAGGCATGTCCTCTATGCTTACAGCTTCCCGTGGGTGTTGGTTTGATACCGTTTGGGGACAGCCAAGGAGGCATCTGCAGGCAACAAAGGTAGGTGTGTGCTTGTGTGTGTGTTTCCTATGCAGATCCTAAGCCCAGTGTCACATGCAAGTAGGAGGAGTAAGAAGGGTTCCTGGCAAATCCGGGTTATGGATTGCATTTAAAAAGGCCCCGTGGGAGTGCAATGGGCCCCTGTCTTGCTGCTTAGCAATAATGGTATGGGTTTAGGTTCTGCTGTGTGTACTGGTGGTTGACTGCCCCCCAGCCCAGAGTGTGCATGGAAAATTGTCTGGCAGCCTCCCTGACAGCAAGCAGTGATAGTGCCCATGAAGGGGACCTTGTTGGGCCCGCCCCTTTCACGGTTATCGCTTCTCGGCCTTTTGGCTAAGATCAAGTGTAGTATCTGTTCTTATCAGTTTAATATCTGATACGTCCCCTATCTGGGGACCATATATTAAATGGATTTTTGAGAACGGGGGCCGATTTCGAAGCTTGCTTCCGTCGCCCTATGCATTGACCCGATATGGCAGTATCTTCGGGTACAGTGCACCACCCCCTTACAGGGTTAAAAAGAAAGATTCCTACTTTCATTGCTACCTGCTTGCTGGCTAGCCAGCTAGCCAGCCCTGTGGGCCTTGCTGCTGCTGCTGCTGCAGCCAAAAAACAAAAGGTGGTGCTGCTGCTGCTTCTGCTGCTTCTGCTTCTGCTTGTGTCTGGCCCCTGTTGGAGCGTCCAGGCACAGGACTTCTGCTGCTGCTGACTAAATGGCCTCCTTAATTGGATCATTTGAGTAGGCAGCACACCTGTGCAGGTAGGGCATGACATGATAGGCAGCTGCCTTGATAGCGGGTGGGTGCTGAATGTTCCTAATTGACAAAATAAGATTAATGCTTATGAAGAAATATAAAATCTCATCCCTTCCCCAATATCGCGCCACACCCCTACCCCTTAATTCCCTGGTTGAACTTGATGGACATATGTCTTTTTTCGACCGTACTAACTATGTAACTATGTAACATAACATGGGGGGGGGGGTCTCCTGGCTGTTCACACAGGTGTGTCATTGCTGTACATTGACCATGCATTGCTTCTGTGGTATTGCAAAGGCAAAGACAAATGCTTCCAGCCATCCATTGCACTAATGGATTGGTCATCAGCTGGCTGTCTATGTCCCGCATCAATATAGACCAAAGTACAGAGGGTTAGGCTATGCTATTGTGCACCTACCTGATGCATCAGAAGGTGCGAGGCCCTTGCTAAATTCTGTGCACAGACTTTGAGATCTATGCTTTAGACTGTATCTAAACCTGCTCCAACATGGACTGACATTCTGGCCTACTTTCAGCCGATGCGACTTGTCTGTCGCTGAACAGTCGCTTTTTATGTATTCAGCACCTATGTATAATGTTGTAAAAATGCTCTAGAAGCTAAAGTCGCAGAAATGTCACACATATTTGGCCTGCAACTTTCTGTGCGACAAATTCAGACAGGAAAAATCAGTATAAATCCTTAGAAAATTATCCCCCAGTGTCTCCATCTGCTGGCGGTATTGAATAAGCATTGCTGCACTGATGGGGTATGCATTAGACGAAAAAAAAGAAGAAAAAGAAGAATAATACGCCCAGAAAAGAGGCGAAAAGGAGAAAAACGTAAAAAAACGTGAAAAAAAAGTAAGAGGAAGAGAAGGGAAAAAAAGGTGGAAATGGGTTTAAAAGTGATTTCGGCGGAGAAATATATATATATATATATATATATATATATATATATATATATATATATATATATACGCGCACACACACACATATATATAAACGTATTCTCCGTTGAGATATTGCAGCCGCTGCTGTGTCCAGGCCCAGGAGCCTTAGCACTGTGCTGTGATGTCACTCAATACCACTGACATCACTAGGTGTAAACAACATCTCTCCTTTGCTGTGTATGTGACTATGGAGCTGTTTGGTGATGTCGTCTATTATGGCCTTCATAGAAGCAACAGGAGATTGTTGCATCCATCTAGAACCCTCAGAACTACAGTGCTATGATGTCACTCACTTCCACAGGCCTTGCAGAGTGTAAACAACAACAACCCAGCTTTGTTGTGTATGTAACCATAGGGATTTGTGATGTCACCTAGAACCTTCACAGCAGCGACAGCTTTATGAGGAGCATCAGCACTGCTCTGCCTGAGCAGAACCATCACCGCCATAGGTTGTCAAATAACCCGGATTTAACCCACACAGGTAAGTCCAATGGGGTGCAGGCATGTCCTCTATGCTTACAGCTTCCCGTGGGTGTTGGTTTGATACCGTTTGGGGACAGCCAAGGAGGCATCTGCAGGCAACAAAGGTAGGTGTGTGCTTGTGTGTGTGTTTCCTATGCAGATCTAAGCCCAGTGTCACATGCAAGTAGGAGGAGTAAGAAGGGTTCCTGGCAAATCCGGGTTATGGATTGCATTTAAAAAGGGCCCCCGTGGGAGTGCAATGGGCCCCTGTCTTGCTGCTTAGCAATAATGGTATGGGTTTAGGTTCTGCTGTGTGTACTGGTGGTTGACTGCCCCCCAGCCCAGAGTGTGCATGGAAAATTGTCTGGCAGCCTCCCTGACAGCAAGCAGTGATAGTGCCCATGAAGGGGACCTTGTTGGGCCCGCCCCTTTCACGGTTATCGCTTCTCGGCCTTTTGGCTAAGATCAAGTGTAGTATCTGTTCTTATCAGTTTAATATCTGATACGTCCCCTATCTGGGGACCATATATTAAATGGATTTTTGAGAACGGGGGCCGATTTCGAAGCTTGCTTCCGTCGCCCTATGCATTGACCCGATATGGCAGTATCTTCGGGTACAGTGCATCCACCCCCTTACAGGGTTAAAAAGAAAGATTCCTACTTTCATTGCTACCTGCTTGCTGGCTAGCCAGCTAGCCAGCCCTGTGGGCCTTGCTGCTGCTGCTGCTGCAGCCAAAAAACAAAAGGTGGTGCTGCTGCTGCTTCTGCTGCTTCTGCTTCTGCTTGTGTCTGGCCCCTGTTGGAGCGTCCAGGCACAGGACTTCTGCTGCTGCTGACTAAATGGCCTCCTTAATTGGATCATTTGAGTAGGCAGCACACCTGTGCAGGTAGGGCATGACATGATAGGCAGCTGCCTTGATAGCGGGTGGGTGCTGAATGTTCCTAATTGACAAAATAAGATTAATGCTTATGAAGAAATATAAAATCTCATCCCTTCCCCAATATCGCGCCCACACCCCCTACCCCTTAATTCCCCTGGTTGAACTTGATGGACATATGTCTTTTTTCGACCGTACTAACTATGTAACTATGTAACATAACATGGGGGGGGGGGGTCTCCTGCTGTTCACACAGGTGTGTCATTGCTGTACATTGACCATGCATTGCTTCTGTGGTATTGCAAAGGCAAAGACAAATGCTTCCAGCCATCCCATTGCACTAATGGATTGGTCATCAGCTGGCTGTCTATGTCCCCGCATCAATATAGACCAAAGTACCAGAGGGTTAGGCTATGCTATTGTGCACCTACCTGATGCATCAGAAGGTGCGAGGCCCTTGCTAAATTCTGTGCACAGACTTTGAGATCTATGCTTTAGACTGTATCTAAACCTGCTCCAACATGGACTGACATTCTGGCCTACTTTCAGCCGATGCGACTTGTCTGTCGCTGAACAGTCGCTTTTTATGTATTCAGCACCTATGTATAATGTTGTAAAAATGCTCTAGAAGACTAAAGTCGCAGAAATGTCACACATATTTGGCCTGCAACTTTCTGTGCGACAAATTCAGACAGGAAAAATCAGTTATAAATCCTTAGAAAATTATCCCCCAGTGTCTCCATCTGCTGGCGGTATTGAATAAGCATTGCTGCACTGATGGGGTATGCATTAGACGAAAAAAAAAGAAGAAAAAGAAGAATAATACGCCCAGAAAAGAGGCGAAAAAGGAGAAAAACGTAAAAAAACGTGAAAAAAAAAGTAAGAGGAAGAGAAGGGAAAAAAAAGGTGGAAATGGGTTTAAAAGTGATTTCGGCGGAGAAATATATATATATATATATATAATATATATATATATATATATATATATATATACGCGCACACACACATATATATAAACGTATTCTCCGTTGAGATATTGCAGCCGCTGCTGTGTCCAGGCCCAGGAGCCTTAGCACTGTGCTGTGATGTCACTCAATACCACTGACATCACTAGGTGTAAACAACATCTCTCCTTTGCTGTGTATGTGACTATGGAGCTGTTTGGTGATGTCGTCTATTATGGCCTTCATAGAAGCAACAGGAGATTGTTGCATCCATCTAGAACCCTCAGAACTACAGTGCTATGATGTCACTCACTTCCACAGGCCTTGCAGAGTGTAAACAACAACAACCCCAGCTTTGTTGTGTATGTAACCATAGGGATTTGTGATGTCACCTAGAACCTTCACAGCAGCGACAGCTTTATGAGGAGCATCAGCACTGCTCTGCCTGAGCAGAAACCATCACCGCCATAGGTTGTCAAATAACCCGGATTTAACCCACACAGGTAAGTCCAATGGGGTGCAGGCATGTCCTCTATGCTTACAGCTTCCCGTGGTTTGGGGACAGCCAAGGAGGCATCTGCAGGCAACAAAGGTAGGTGTGTGCTTGTGTGTGTGTTTCCTATGCAGATCCTAAGCCCAGTGTCACATGCAAGTAGGAGGAGTAAGAAGGGTTCCTGGCAAATCCGGGTTATGGATTGCATTTAAAAAGGCCCCGTGGGAGTGCAATGGGCCCCTGTCTTGCTGCTTAGCAATAATGGTATGGGTTTAGGTTCTGCTGTGTGTACTGGTGGTTGACTGCCCCCCAGCCCAGAGTGTGCATGGAAAATTGTCTGGCAGCCTCCCTGACAGCAAGCAGTGATAGTGCCCATGAAGGGGACCTTGTTGGGCCCGCCCCTTTCACGGTTATCGCTTCTCGGCCTTTTGGCTAAGATCAAGTGTAGTATCTGTTCTTATCAGTTTAATATCTGATACGTCCCCTATCTGGGGACCATATATTAAATGGATTTTTGAGAACGGGGGCCGATTTCGAAGCTTGCTTCCGTCGCCCTATGCATTGACCCGATATGGCAGTATCTTCGGGTACAGTGCACCACCCCCTTACAGGGTTAAAAAGAAAGATTCCTACTTTCATTGCTACCTGCTTGCTGGCTAGCCAGCTAGCCAGCCCTGTGGGCCTTGCTGCTGCTGCTGCTGCAGCCAAAAAACAAAAGGTGGTGCTGCTGCTGCTTCTGCTGCTTCTGCTTCTGCTTGTGTCTGGCCCCTGTTGGAGCGTCCAGGCACAGGACTTCTGCTGCTGCTGACTAAATGGCCTCCTTAATTGGATCATTTGAGTAGGCAGCACACCTGTGCAGGTAGGGCATGACATGATAGGCAGCTGCCTTGATAGCGGGTGGGTGCTGAATGTTCCTAATTGACAAAATAAGATTAATGCTTATGAAGAAATATAAAATCTCATCCCTTCCCCAATATCGCGCCACACCCCTACCCCTTAATTCCCTGGTTGAACTTGATGGACATATGTCTTTTTTCGACCGTACTAACTATGTAACTATGTAACATAACATGGGGGGGGGGGTCTCCTGGCTGTTCACACAGGTGTGTCATTGCTGTACATTGACCATGCATTGCTTCTGTGGTATTGCAAAGGCAAAGACAAATGCTTCCAGCCATCCATTGCACTAATGGATTGGTCATCAGCTGGCTGTCTATGTCCCGCATCAATATAGACCAAAGTACAGAGGGTTAGGCTATGCTATTGTGCACCTACCTGATGCATCAGAAGGTGCGAGGCCCTTGCTAAATTCTGTGCACAGACTTTGAGATCTATGCTTTAGACTGTATCTAAACCTGCTCCAACATGGACTGACATTCTGGCCTACTTTCAGCCGATGCGACTTGTCTGTCGCTGAACAGTCGCTTTTTATGTATTCAGCACCTATGTATAATGTTGTAAAAATGCTCTAGAAGCTAAAGTCGCAGAAATGTCACACATATTTGGCCTGCAACTTTCTGTGCGACAAATTCAGACAGGAAAAATCAGTATAAATCCTTAGAAAATTATCCCCCAGTGTCTCCATCTGCTGGCGGTATTGAATAAGCATTGCTGCACTGATGGGGTATGCATTAGACGAAAAAAAAGAAGAAAAAGAAGAATAATACGCCCAGAAAAGAGGCGAAAAGGAGAAAAAACGTAAAAAAACGTGAAAAAAAAGTAAGAGGAAGAGAAGGGAAAAAAAGGTGGAAATGGGTTTAAAAGTGATTTCGGCGGAGAAATATATATATATATATATATATATATATATATATATATATATACGCGCACACACACACATATATATAAACGTATTCTCCGTTGAGATATTGCAGCCGCTGCTGTGTCCAGGCCCAGGAGCCTTAGCACTGTGCTGTGATGTCACTCAATACCACTGACATCACTAGGTGTAAACAACATCTCTCCTTTGCTGTGTATGTGACTATGGAGCTGTTTGGTGATGTCGTCTATTATGGCCTTCATAGAAGCAACAGGAGATTGTTGCATCCATCTAGAACCCTCAGAACTACAGTGCTATGATGTCACTCACTTCCACAGGCCTTGCAGAGTGTAAACAACAACAACCCAGCTTTGTTGTGTATGTAACCATAGGGATTTGTGATGTCACCTAGAACCTTCACAGCAGCGACAGCTTTATGAGGAGCATCAGCACTGCTCTGCCTGAGCAGAACCATCACCGCCATAGGTTGTCAAATAACCCGGATTTAACCCACACAGGTAAGTCCAATGGGGTGCAGGCATGTCCTCTATGCTTACAGCTTCCCGTGGGTGTTGGTTTGATACCGTTTGGGGACAGCCAAGGAGGCATCTGCAGGCAACAAAGGTAGGTGTGTGCTTGTGTGTGTGTTTCCTATGCAGATCCTAAGCCCAGTGTCACATGCAAGTAGGAGGAGTAAGAAGGGTTCCTGGCAAATCCGGGTTATGGATTGCATTTAAAAAGGCCCCGTGGGAGTGCAATGGGCCCCTGTCTTGCTGCTTAGCAATAATGGTATGGGTTTAGGTTCTGCTGTGTGTACTGGTGGTTGACTGCCCCCCAGCCCAGAGTGTGCATGGAAAATTGTCTGGCAGCCTCCCTGACAGCAAGCAGTGATAGTGCCCATGAAGGGGACCTTGTTGGGCCCGCCCCTTTCACGGTTATCGCTTCTCGGCCTTTTGGCTAAGATCAAGTGTAGTATCTGTTCTTATCAGTTTAATATCTGATACGTCCCCTATCTGGGGACCATATATTAAATGGATTTTTGAGAACGGGGGCCGATTTCGAAGCTTGCTTCCGTCGCCCTATGCATTGACCCGATATGGCAGTATCTTCGGGTACAGTGCACCACCCCCTTACAGGGTTAAAAAGAAAGATTCCTACTTTCATTGCTACCTGCTTGCTGGCTAGCCAGCTAGCCAGCCCTGTGGGCCTTGCTGCTGCTGCTGCTGCAGCCAAAAAAACAAAAGGTGGTGCTGCTGCTGCTTCTGCTGCTTCTGCTTCTGCTTGTGTCTGGCCCCTGTTGGAGCGTCCAGGCACAGGACTTCTGCTGCTGCTGACTAAATGGCCTCCTTAATTGGATCATTTGAGTAGGCAGCACACCTGTGCAGGTAGGGCATGACATGATAGGCAGCTGCCTTGATAGCGGGTGGGTGCTGAATGTTCCTAATTGACAAAATAAGATTAATGCTTATGAAGAAATATAAAATCTCATCCCTTCCCCAATATCGCGCCACACCCCTACCCCTTAATTCCCTGGTTGAACTTGATGGACATATGTCTTTTTTCGACCGTACTAACTATGTAACTATGTAACATAACATGGGGGGGGGGGTCTCCTGGCTGTTCACACAGGTGTGTCATTGCTGTACATTGACCATGCATTGCTTCTGTGGTATTGCAAAGGCAAAGACAAATGCTTCCAGCCATCCATTGCACTAATGGATTGGTCATCAGCTGGCTGTCTATGTCCCGCATCAATATAGACCAAAGTACAGAGGGTTAGGCTATGCTATTGTGCACCTACCTGATGCATCAGAAGGTGCGAGGCCCTTGCTAAATTCTGTGCACAGACTTTGAGATCTATGCTTTAGACTGTATCTAAACCTGCTCCAACATGGACTGACATTCTGGCCTACTTTCAGCCGATGCGACTTGTCTGTCGCTGAACAGTCGCTTTTTATGTATTCAGCACCTATGTATAATGTTGTAAAAATGCTCTAGAAGCTAAAGTCGCAGAAATGTCACACATATTTGGCCTGCAACTTTCTGTGCGACAAATTCAGACAGGAAAAATCAGTATAAATCCTTAGAAAATTATCCCCCAGTGTCTCCATCTGCTGGCGGTATTGAATAAGCATTGCTGCACTGATGGGGTATGCATTAGACGAAAAAAAAGAAGAAAAAGAAGAATAATACGCCCAGAAAAGAGGCGAAAAGGAGAAAAACGTAAAAAAACGTGAAAAAAAAGTAAGAGGAAGAGAAGGGAAAAAAAGGTGGAAATGGGTTTAAAAGTGATTTCGGC
>NW_026609230.1:0-37734 GCF_029499605.1 Hyla sarda
TCAGACCATATGATCAGGTACAATATAATATCCTTTCATGTATAGGGCTCTCACTCACAGTCCGTGGTCCGTCTCCCAGTACCTAAAGAAAGAATACAACAAATATCCCTGTAAGGAGTTGCTGCGCGGCACCTGCAAAAAAATAGCGGTATCGCCGCCACTCGTTACTCACAGTCCGCTGATGTAACCGCCAATTACAGGATCCCGGAAGGTGCGCAAACCCGCAATGGCGGGGAGCCAGTAAAAGTCCGACCGGCTTCTATGCGCTGCCATGCCGCGATCCTTGGCGTCTGGCGTCATATCCTGGCACCCCAGCGTGACGTCATCCGTCCCCGCCTCTCTCTGACGCCCATAGGGGGCGGGACTAAGTACCGCTCGTCACTTCTGTATTCGGGGCCAGGTATGTTAGAATGTGATTTGCGGCTAGAGGAGTAAATACATTAACTCCTCAGTGACCGGCACCAATTATGATCACATGCTAGAATACTGGACAGCCTAAAATTGGAGCTTATTAGGAGATGCTACCCAAATATATATAAATTCATTGCTACTAAGCACCTCTAAGTGGCCCTATATGGTGGAGAGGTGGGGTTTAATGTTGGAGCCATACGGAATACATCTTTGAGGGGTAGATATTATATTTAGGTTAATAAATAAATAAACATCAGTGGAGAGGACCGGGACGCTAAGGTGCCTAATTTAATAATACAGGCACTGGGTCCCTCAATCTTTGAAAACAACCCGGACAAATCCACTGATGTAATATTCTCAAAGGGATTCCCTAAAGAATGGCTCATCTCCAAACCCCCCTCTCTTTGAACAAAAAGGCAAGGGGTTGTGAGGCCCCTGTTTCAGTTCACTAAAATTCCCAGGGAATGCCCCTATTCTTAAGTGGATATCTGTGAACCTCCAAAACAGACCAGAGTATACAATTAGCCAACTGAGAAAGAATTGTGTTCCTAGCCAACTAAGCAATAATAGATAAATTTAGAAAATTGTATTATAAAGGGGGGAAGATACAGTTAGGTATTGACCTGACAAAGTGGGGATGATACAGTTGGGGAGGCTATCAGGGAATAATGGAGTGGCATTAAAACTGGGCCTAGGGAACCTGATCTTACCCTACGCTAACTGATGCCCTGATCCCTAGGCAGTGTTATCGCCCTAATAAGGGCGGACCCTGCTCTCGTACCTCCTACTTGTCCTGTCACTCCCTTACTAGTTTGGTGACACTAGCTGATAGATCTACTAAGATCTCCACTTACTGCCTACTGGTCACCATAACCAGTATCATCCCCACATGGCCTGACCTATAAAAAGGGAGCAAAACTTAATTGGTCATTGAGACCTATAGGTTCCATCGTACCCATTTCGTATATAAGTCTGCACTCCTTCTGGAGTAAAAGTTTATCAAAATCACCCCCTCTTGGAGATGGATGAATTTGTTCTAATCCAATGAACATAAGATGATCATAGCAGCCACTATGTACGGAATTCATATGGCGAGCCAGGGAGGTATCTCTATTGTTTCTGACATCTCCCAGATGTTCTAACACTCTTTTCTTAAAAGGTCGGAATGTTTTCCCTATGTATCTTTTATGGCATGGACAAATTGCCAAGTAAATTATACCACAAGTGCTACAGTTAATGAAGCTACGAATGGTATGTATTTTACCTGTCCTCTCATTGAGAATTTCTTTAGTTTTTATCATGTTAGGGCACGCCTTACAATGTCCACAGGGAAAGTTACCAATTATAGGTGTTTTATTAAGCCAAGTGCTCCCTTTAGATGGTATAGGGGGGAGATGGCTATGTGTTACTAAATCCCCTATATTCCTACCTCTCCGATATGTGATCTGGGGTTTGTCCGATACTGTGTCCCTCAGATCAGGATCCATCCGTAGAATCCTCCAATGTTTCTCAAGTATTCCTCGTATCATTGGAGAAGCATGATCAAAGGTGGCAATCACACGTGTAGGCTGTATCATCTGGTCTGTCTGTTTGGGGGTCAACAGGTTTTCCCTGGGAGTTTTAAGGGCATTTTGATAAGCTGATCTTAAGATGTAGTCCGGATACCCTCTATTTCTGAATCTCTGTCTGAGATCCATTGCTTCCCTCAGGAAATCCTGTTTGTCAGAACAGTTCCTCCTGAGGCGGAGGTACTGCCCCCTCGGGATACCCCTTTTGAGGGGTCCCGGGTGGCAGCTTTCCCACCTCAGGAGGCTGTTCGTGGACGTCACTTTTCTATGTATGGTGGTCCGCAGTTTACCCTTAGGAGTTTTTTGGATTGAGATGTCCAAGAATGGGATATGTGAGTCATGGTATTCATATGTAAATGCAAGTCCTAGACTATTATGGTTCAGTAATCTCAGGAATTCTTTAAACTCATCAGTGCTGCCCTGCCACAATATAAAAATATCATCTATAAAACGCGCCCAAACTAGGGCACGTTCACTAAAATATTCCCTTTCTTCGACAAAGACTTGGGTGGCCTCCCACCAGCCCAGAGTGAGATTAGCATAACTGGGGGCACTAGGGCTCCCCATTGCGGTCCCTCTGAGCTGGTGGAAGTAAGTCCTGTCGAAGAGAAAATAATTATGTGTGAGTGTGAACCTCAATATTTCCAGGACAAATTCATTGTGTAATCTCATCTGTATGCCCCGTTGGGATAAGTAATGCGAGACTGCTGCTAGTCCAATATCATGCGGGATAGATGAATATAACGACTCCACGTCAATGCTAGCCAGCAACACATCCTGTTCCACCTCTATTCCTTCCATTTTATTAAGGAGATCCATCGTGTCTCTCGTGTATGAAGGGAGGGCTAATACGAATTCTCTAAAAATTTGATCAATATATATCCCGAGATTCTGTCCCAGACCTCCTATGCCCGCCACTATGGGTCTCCCTTTTAGAGGGTTAGTCCCTTTGTGGACCTTTGGGAGGGCATAGAAGGTGGGGACAGTAACGGATTTGGGCAGCAAAAATTGAAATTCCGAGTCACTGATGAGTTTTCGTTCCTTAGCTATAGATAGTATTTTAGTAAGTTCTTTTTTATATTTGGAAGTAGGGTCTCCCGATAATGTTTCATAAGTAAGGCTATCTTTTAATAGTCTATTGCACATATCTATGTATTGTGTACGATCCATGACTATAATGTTACCCCCCTTATCTGCGGCTTTGATGACCAATTTATCATTCTTCTGTAGTTGTTTGATAGCCAACTTCTCTTGATATGAGAAGTTGGTCCGATCCTGAGGTATGGAGGGAAGATTCAGGTCCTCTATATCTCTGATCACCAAATCCAGAAACACATCTATACAGGATGTTTCGCCTGTAGGAGGGAATACTTTACTTTTTAACTTACAGGTAGTAAATGGTCCTTCACCTCTTGATCTATGGTTGTCATCTAATAATGATGCTAGATCTCTTGTGGCTGGTAGATCATTTATACCGATACCTAACTCCAAACATTCCTTTCTGTCTCGTGTTTTAAAGAATTTTTGCCATTTTAGTCTACGCCCAAACAGATGGAGGTCCTTAATCAAATTGAATTGGTCAAATGTGACCGTGGGTACAAATGAGAGACCCTGTGCAAGGACCCCGATTTGTTCCTGGGATAGTTGTTGTTTGGATAGATTCACCACTTGTAATGAGGATCTATCAACTCCTGTATTTAGACTCTGGGTTCTCTGGTTCGGGTGGGGTAAGGATCTCGACTCTGGTCCTTGTATTCCCCCCCTAAAAAATGCCCAGCAGAGGATGAAGGCAAAGAGCCCGTATCCGACCATTCCTGATTGTGGTTAGATTTCTTTTTATAGTTCCCACGTCCACGGGAGTTACCCCGCGTACCTCGCGCGCGGTAGGGTGCTCCTCCTCGTTTACCGCGTGCTGGAGCTCTGTCTCCTTCACCAGGCTCGGTATCCGAGGAGGAAATCTCAGTCTCAGTCTCCCGAGGTGTGGGTACTCTGGACAATACGGTGTAAGCTCTATTATCTCTGAATTCCTGTAAGTCCCTGATGAATTGTAAGTGTTTCCTTTCTTTTAATTGATACTGAAAACGTTCCAATATATTTTTGGTATGTGTTTCTTTGTTATTAAATTCTGGGTCGTCCTTAAATCTTAATACAGTATCTCGTTGCTCATTCAATTTAGCTTCTGCTACCGTTAGTCTAGTTTTTTCTTCCTCCAACAATATTTGAATGAATTTCAGCGAGGTGGCTGTAGCTTCAGTTTCCCACTTTTTTAATACTGTTGTTGTTCTAAGTCTGGGTGCCGGTAACACCGGAATTCTCAGACCTCGGGGAACTATGTTATGTCTTAAGTAGTTTTCAAATGTTTGGATTTCCCAGAATGAAACTGCATAATCTTTATAACAAGAGACAAGGTCCCTAAGGGCTACTTTCAGAGAGGGTGTGTATTTAGGCTGTGAGTACATTCGCTCCGAAAACACTTCTTTTGCTTCCGTGAGCCAATCTGCCAAATTTGGTGATCCAGTGACCAAACTAGCCATCACATAAACAGATTCCAAAAATTTTGTATGTAGAATGATTTAGCTGACCTACAAGGGGTCATATCATCTCCCAGCATCAGAAATGCAAAAAAAAAACTTTTTTAGAAAAAAGTGTGAGGGGAGTGCTACTAAAATATAACTTTTAATATAATAATTTTAAAATACACCACTGAAGTTATTGTGGACCAATACCATCTTAAAAACTGATACACAGGATCCACTCTAGGTTACCACTCGTATGGTGGATTTACCAGTATTCAGAGCGCCACCAATCCGGTGGATTTATATGAATATATACCGTTCTCAGATATATGTCGTTCTCTACGCGTTTCTGCCCTAGTCTAGAGCGTCATCAGGAGAACTTCATATATATAGAAAGTCTCAACAATGTGGAAAATGTGTGAGATAAGGAGATAACAATGGCGTCACTCAATATATAAACATAGATAAATGCATGTAGCACCCCTGTACTAAGTGCCACTATGCTGGTGTAATTGATCTGCATGTGGCACCCCGATACTAGGTGCCACTATGCGGGTGTAATTACAGCGGATCCAAAGGAGATAACCTATAAAGAAGATACATAAAGCCAGTCAGACCATATGATCAGGTACAATATAATATCCTTTCATGTATAGGGCTCTCACTCACAGTCCGTGGTCCGTCTCCCAGTACCTAAAGAAAGAATACAACAAATATCCCTGTAAGGAGTTGCTGCGCGGCACCTGCAAAAAAATAGCGGTATCGCCGCCACTCGTTACTCACAGTCCGCTGATGTAACCGCCAATTACAGGATCCCGGAAGGTGCGCAAACCCGCAATGGCGGGGAGCCAGTAAAAGTCCGACCGGCTTCTATGCGCTGCCTTGCCGCGATCCTTGGCGTCTGGCGTCATATCCTGGCACCCCAGCGTGACGTCATCCGTCCCCGCCTCTCTCTGACGCCCATAGGGGGCGGGACTAAGTACCGCTCGTCACTTCTGTATTCGGGGCCAGGTATGTTAGAATGTGATTTGCGGCTAGAGGAGTAAATCATATGGAGCCATCATATAGAGGAAAAAACGAAAGTGCAAGAACGGGAAAACCCTCCGTACCCAAGGGGTTAACCCCTGGACATGTTTTATTCATATGGTTATGCTTGTATGGGCACTTAATCTGTGATTTGTTGTTTTCATCAGTACCACATTTGTGTATATGTGATTTTTGATGACTTTTTATTCCTTTTTTTTTTTTTCCGGGATGTGATCACAATTCAGCATTGGACTTTGTTATTTTTATGTTTTATGTCGTTCACCGTATGGAGTCATTAACGTTATATTTTAGTCATTCAGACTATTCTACCAAATATGTTGATTTATTTTATTTAAAAAAAATAAATTTTTTTATAAAATGGGAAAAGAGGGGGAATTCATTTTTTATTGGAGGAGGCACTTATTCCCTTTATTAAACTGTAACAGTTAATAGCTATATTTAGATTTTTAACCCCTTAAGGATTCAGCTCATTTTCACCTTAACAACACGGCCCTTTTTTGCAAATCTGACCACTGTCACTTTATATATGAATAACTCTGGAAGGCTTTTACTTTTCATTCTGATTCTGAGATTGTTTTTTCGTGACATATTCTACTTTAACATAGTGGTAATTTTTGTCGTTACTTGCATCTTTTTTTGGTCAAAAATCCCAAAATTTTGAAAATTTAGCATTTTTCTGCCTGTAAGAAAAATGGACATTCCAAATTATATATTGATTCACAAATACAATGGGGGACATTTATCAAGGGATTTAGAGCTCTTTTTTTGCTTACAAAAGTCGCACAAAAGGTCGCATTAGCACTTAAGCAATTTTTTGTGCGACTTTTGGCTGTAAGCAAAAAGCTACAAAAAAGCGTACGAAAGTAAATTTTATTTTTTACTTTGCAGTGGTCAGGGAATTATCAAGTGCGAAAGTCGCATAAAAAGTCGCAAGCCCTCAAAAACTGCGTAAATGTAAGCCAGCTCGGAGCTGGCACACAAAACGGCTTTTGAGAGCAAATTTTATATTTCCCGCTGGCAGCCGTGATCACAGCTCCAGCGGGAAATATATTGCAACTGTACAAAGGAGCCCGGGCTGGCATCACTCTGCAGCCGCCCAGCTCTGTCTGATTCTAACCCCGCTACCCTAACATAAGGACACCCCCCCTTGTTTCCCACCCGCCTGCGCTGCACATCTCCCATCTGTCTGCTACCTGTTGCAAGACTACAACTCCCAGCATGTCCATACAGTGAGGGCATGCTGGGAGTTGTAGTATTGTAGCGGGCGGACAATGTGCGGCGCGGGCGGGTGGAAGACAAGGGGGGTGGGGGTTATATAAAGCAGTGTCCCCATCCCCATCATTGTATTAGGGTAGCGGGGATAGAATCGGAGGAACCCGGGCGGCTGAAGACTGATTCCAGCCTGGGCTCCTTTTAACAAACCTCGGCGCAGCAGAGTTTCTATTTCCCTTAATGTAATTTCATATTTCCCGCTGGGTCCCGTAATTGGCCAGCACCGAGCAGCCAATCACGGGAAATTTGATATTACATTAGGGACTAAAAGCTGCGCGGTTCCGCTAGATGTTAAAATGAGCCCGGGCTGGCATCAGTCTGCACCCTCCCGGGCTCCTCAGATATCCTGCGGCGCCGTGGTAAGGAGCCCGGGCTAACCTCACTCAGCAGCCCCCCACGGGACTCCCACAGCCGGGCAGGGAGATGTGTAGGTGCCGTCCCTGTAATCCATCAGCACTGCGGTACACACCGAGAGATGGCAGGGACGGCTTCTGCACATCTCCCTGCCTGGCTGAGGGAGTCCCGGGCGGCTGCAGTGTTATGTCAGCCCGGGCTCCTTACTACAGCGCCGCGGAGTTTGGTGTAATTTCAAATTTCCCGCTGGGTCCCGTGTCACGTGACGACAGGAAATATGAAATTACAGTGATTCTCTGATCACTGCAGCCAAGGAGCGGAGCGCATTACCACCCGCTTCCCTGGCTGGCACGACTACAACTCCCAGCATGTCCTTACAGGAAGGGCATGCTGGGAGAGTTGTGGGGGGGGGGGGGGTGACAAGCTTGTCACCTGCCCCCCTGCCGCACAACTACAACTCCCAGCATGCCCTTACAGTAAGAGCATGCTGGGAGTTGTAGGGGGGGGATGACAATCTCCCACACCACATGACTACAACTCCCAGCATGCCCTTACTGTAAGGACATGCTGGGAGTTGTAGTTGTGTGGCAGGTGACAGGCTTTTCACCTGCCCCCCTACAACTCCCAGCATGCCCTTACAGTAAGGATATGCTGGGAGTTGTAGTCATGTGGTGCGGGAGATGGTTACCCCTGCCCCCCCCCCCCCCCCCCCCCACACACTACAACTCCCAGCATATCCTTACTGTAAGGGCATGCTGGGAGTTGTAGGGGGGCGGGTGACAAGCCTGTCATCTGCCCTCTGCCGCACAAATACAACTCCCAGCATGTCCTTACAATAACGATATGCTGGGAGTTGTAGTGTGTGTGTGGGGGGGGGGGGGGGGCGGGGGTAACAATCTCCCGCACCACATGACTACAACTCCCAGCATATCCTTACTGTAAGGGCATGCTGTGAGTTGTAGTCATGTGGTGCGGGAGATTGTCACCCCCCCTACAACTCCCAGCATGCTCTTACTGTAAGGGCATGCTGGGAGTTGTAGTCAGGCGCGGACGGGTGACAATAAATGTATTAACCTATTTTTCTTTTTTTCTCCTCATTTCAGATCCATGTATCCTGTGGACTATTTCGGATTTGGTGGACTGCTTCAATGACCAGCGTCTTTTTTAAACCTGTTTAATGTTAATGAGAGTGTTTTTTGGAATAAAATTTTTTGAAACGTGTTGTGTTTTTTTTTTTTTTAATTACTTGAAAGGCTTAGTTTAATAGACGGAATCCATTACTAAGCCTATGCTTAGTGTTAGCCCCCAACACAGCTAGCGTAACCTTCAATTATTACCCCGGTACCCACCGCCACAGGGGTGCCGGGAAGAGCCGGTACCAATAGGCCCGGAGCATCAAATATGGCGCTCCTGGGCCTAGGCGGTAATGGGCTGGCATTAATTAGGCTGGGGAGGGCCAGTAACAATGGTCCTCACCCACCCTGGTAACATCAGGCTGTTGCTGCTTGGTTGGTATTTGGCTGAAAATAAAAATAGGGGGAACCCTATGCGTTTATTTTTTTTTTTTTATAATTATTCATGCAAAACAAAGATAAGGTTCCCCCTATTTTTATCCAAATACCAACCAAGCAGCAACAGCCTGATGTTACCAGGGTGGGCAAGGACCATTGTTACTGGCCCTCCCAAGCCTAAATAACACCAGCCTGTTACCGCCTAGGCCCAGGAGCGCCATATTTGAGCCTCTGGGCCTGGTGGTACCGGCTCCTCCCAGCACCCCTGTGGTGGTGGGTAACGGGGAAATAATTGGGGGTTAGCGCTAGCTGTTTTGGGGGCTAATGCTAAGCCTCAGCTTAATAATGGACTCTGTCTATAATACTGCTTCCACTACTAAGCCTGCCAAGTAAATTAAAAAAAACAACACATTTAAAAAAAAATGTATTCCAAAAAAACACTCCCCCAAAAGTCCTCATTCACCATTTTATTAACATTAAACCAAAAAAATGCTAATCACTGCACTCCCCTGAATCTAAAGTAATCCACAAGATACACGGATCTGAAATGAGAAGAAAAAAAATGAATTAGTACATTTAGGGTAAAAAAAAAGTGGTAAAAAGGGTAAAAAAAAAAACATACATACCGTATATACTCGAGTATAAGCCGAGTTTTTCAGCACGATTTTTCGTGCTGAAAACACCCCCCTCGGCTTATACTCGAGTGACCTCTCCGCCCTCAGTGGTCTTCAACCTGCGGACCTCCAGATGTTTCAAAACTACATCTCCCAGCAAGCCCGAGCAGCCATCGGCTGTCCAGGCTTGATGGGAGTTGTAGTTTTGAAACCTCTGGAGGTCCGCAGGTTGAAGACCACTGCGGCCTTCGACATCATCCAGCCCCCCTCTCACCCCCTTTAGTTCTGTACTCACCTCCGCTCGGCGGGACGGTGCTCCGCTGGTCCGGTGCTGCAGGACTGTCCGGTGGGAGGTCGTCCGGTGGGATAGTGGTTCCGAGCTGCCATCTTCACCGGGGGGGGGCCTCTTCTCCGCGCTTCGGGCCCGGAATAGTCACATTGCCTTGACGACAATGCAGGGGGACGTTCATTACCAATGTCCGTCTGCGTCGTCATCAAGGCAACGCCTCTATTTCGGGCCCGAAGCGCGGAGAAGAGGCCCCCCCCCCGGTGAAGATGGCAGCCCGGAACCACTATCCCACCGGACGACCTCCCCACCGGACAGTTCTGCAGCACCGGACCAGCGGAGCACCGTCCCGCCGAGCGGATGTGAGTACAGAACTAAAGGGGGTGAGAGGGGGGCTAGATGATATTGAAGGCCGCAGTGGTCTTCAACCTGCGGACCTCCTGAGGTTTCAAAACTACAACTCCCAGCAAGCCCGGACAGCCGATGGCTGCCCGGGCTTGCGGGGAGTTGTAGTTTTGAAACCTCTGGTGGTCCGCATAAGACCACTGTATCAGACATTGACAAGCGGTGATGATGAAGGTGGGGGGGGGGGCTGATGACAAGGGGATGATGACAAGGGGATGATGAAGGGGGGTGTGTGGGATGATAACAAGGGGATGATGAAGGGAGTGGGGATGATGACAAGGGGATGATGACAAGGGGATGATGTTTTGGGGGTGTGGGATTATGACAAGGGGATGATGAAGGGAGTGGGGATGACGACAAGGGGATGAGGACAAGGGGATGATGAAGGGGGGGTGTGGGATTATGACAAGGGGATTATGAAGGGGGGTGGGGATTATGAAAAGGGGATGATGACAAGGGGATGATGAAGGGGGTGGGGATGATGACAAGGGGATGATGAAGGGGGTGTGTGGGATGATGACAAGGGGATGATGAAGGGGGGGTGTGGGATGATGACAAGGGGATGATGAAGGGGGGGTGATGACAGGCGGTGATGATGAAGGGGGAATGATGACAGGCGGTGATGATGAAGGGGGAATGATGACAGGCGGTGATGATAAAGGGGGGATGATGACAGGCGGTGATGATGAAGGGGGGATGATGACAGGCGGTGATGATGAAGGGGGGATGATGAGAGGGTGATGATGAAGGGGGTGTTAATGACGGGGATCTGGATGATGACAGGGGGGATGATGTATTTCCCACCCTAGGCTTATACTTGAGTCAATAACTTTTCCTGGGATTTTGGGGTGAAATTAGGGGCCTCGGCTTATATTCGGGTCGGCTTATACTCGAGTACATACGAGAGAGAGATATATATATATATATATTTATATATATATATATATATATATATAATATATATATATATATATATATATATATAATATATATATATATATATATATATATATATATATATATATATATATATATAGAGAGAGAGATAAAAAATGTCAAAGCTGCAAAATTGTGTTCTGTGGTCATTTATTGGTTTTTGCTTATGTGTGCAAAAAGCAAAACCAAAAGCAAGAAAAAAATGCCAACAGAACTCGATTACCAAAGCAACAATGATAAATGTCCCCGAATATGTCTACTTTATGTTTGCATCGTAAAGTTTTCATGTTTTAATTTTTTTTAAGACATTAGAGGGCTTCAAAGTATAGCAGCATTTTTTCAAACTTTTCACGAAAAATAAAAAATCAGAATTTTTCAGGGACCAGTTAAGTCTGAAGTGGATTTTGAGGGGCCTTTCTGTGAGAAATATACCACAAATGACCCCATTGTAGAAACTGCACCCCTCAAAGTATTCAAATGCCATTAAGAAAGTTTGTTAACCCTTTAGGTGTTTCACAGGAACAGCAGCAAAGTGGAGGAGAAAAATTAAGATTTCCATTTTTTATACTAACATGTTCATGTGGCCCAATTTTTTTTTACATTTTTGTAAGGGTTCTTAGGAGAAAAAGTCCCACAAAATTTGTAGCCCAACTTCTCTTGAGTATGGAAATACCTCATATATTGACGCAAAGTGCTCTGTGGGCCCACAACATGGCTCAAAAGGGAAAGAGCAACTGTGGGATTTTAGAGGGTGAATATTGCTGAAATGTTTTTGGGGGGCATGTTGCATTTAGCAAGCCCCCATGGTGTCAGAACAGCAAAAAAAAACAAAAAAAAACACATGGCACACTATTTGGGAAACGACACCCCTCCAGGAACGTAACAAGGGGTACAGCGAACCTTAACACCTCACGTGAAAAATTAGATTTTTATATCCCTTGTTATGTTCCATGAGGGATGCAGTTTCCAAAATGGGGTCACATGTGGGTATTTTTTTTGTGTGTTTATGTCAGAACCGTTGCAACTATCAGCCACCTCTGTGCAAATCACCAATTTAGGCCTCAAATGTACATATTGCGCTCTCACTCCTGAGCCTTGTTGTGCATCCGCAGAGCATTGTACGCCCACATATGGGGTATTTCCGTACAAATTTTGGGGGTCTTTTTTGAAAATAAAAAGTATGGGACAACACCAGCATGTTAGTGTAAAAAAACATACTGGTGTAGACCCCAACTTTTCCATTTCATAAGGGGTAAAATTAGAAAAAGCCCCCAAAATATGTAACGCAATTTCTCCCGAGTACGGAAATACCCCATATGTGTCCCTAAACCGTTTCCTTGAAATATGACAGGGCTCCAAAGTGAGAGAGCGCAATGCGCATTTGAGGACTAAATTAGAGATTTGCATAGGGGAGGACCCAGATGCAAGCATTACAATTGACTCTGCTACCATAAATACCCTACAGCAGTGTTTCCAAAACAGGGTGCCTCCAGCTGTGGCAAAACTCCCAGCATGCCTGGACAGTCAATGGCTGTCCGGCAATGCTGGAAGTTGTTGTTTTGCAACAGTCGGAGGCTCCTTTTTGCAAACAGTGCCGTACCAGACGTTTTAAATTTTTATGGGGGTCAAACCTCCAGCTGTTGCAAAACTTCAACTCTCAACATGGACTCAGAGACCGTGCATGCTGGGAGTTGTAATTTTGCCACAGCTGGAGGCCCACCGGTGAGGACAGCCGTGTTAGGGAACAGATAAACTCAGTGCTTCCCCACCAGGGTGCCTCCAGCTGTTACAAAACGAACACTCCCAGCATAAACGGTCTGTCAGTGCATGCTGGGAGTTGTAGTTTTGCAACAGCTGGAGGCACACTGGTGGGGAAACACTGAGTTAGGTTCTGTTACCTAACTATGTTTCGTCACCAGTGTGCTTCTTGCTGTGGCAAAACTACAACTCCCAGCATGCACTGATGGCCAAAGGACATGCTGGGAGTTGTAGTTATGCAACAGCTTGAGGCACGTGTGGTGCCTGTTTATAGGTCCCCATAGCCATAGCCAGAGTCCCTAGGACGTCGGGGTCCTTTTGTATAGTCCGGGCTTGCTGGGAGTTGTAGTTTTGAAACCTCTGGAGGTCCGAAGGGTTGAAGACCACTGCGGCCTTCAACATCATCCAGCCCCCCCTCTCACCCCCTTTAGTTCTGTACTCACCTCCGCTCGGCGGGACGGTACTCCGCTGGTCCGGTGCTGCAGGACTGTCCGGTGTGGAGGTCGTCCGGTGGGATAGTGGTTCCGGGCTGCCATCTTCACCGGGGGGGCCTCTTCTTCGCGCTTCGGGCCCAGAATAGTCACGTTGCCTTGACGACAACGCAGGGGGATGTTCATTACCAACGTCCGTCTGCGTCGTCGTCAAGGCAACGCCTCTATTTCGGGCTCGAAGCGCGGAGAAGAGGCCCCCCGGTGAAGATGGCAGATGTATAAACGATAACTTCCAGCATGGCAAGTCAGCAGTTTGCTGTTTGTGCATGCTGGGAGTTGTAGTTTTGCAACATCTGGAGGGCCACAGTTTAGAGATCACTGCACAGTGATCTCCAAACTGTGGCCCTCCAGATGTTGCAAAACTACAAATCCCAGCATGCCCTGACAGCCAACAGCTGTCTGGGCATGCTGGGAGTTGTAGTTTAGCAACATAAGGAGGCTTACAGTTTACAGAAATCACTGCATGGTGACAATCAGATGTCCAAGACAGCTGATGTCCCCTAGACAGGAGCACTAGGATGGGTATGGGGGGGTTATAGGGGTCTGTTTGATGTTTTATTTCACACAGAGCTCACACAGCTCCAATCTCCTCACAGATCTCCCTACACTGAGGAGATCGGAGCTGTGAAAGGCAGTTTTTTTCAACTGCCTCTGCTGTGATTGGTCAATCTGGATTGATTGACCAATCACAACAATCAGGGGGCCAGGCCATCCATGAGGTGACCCGCGGACGATGTCTGTGATGATCAGCTGTCTATGAAAGCTGAAGTCACTTCAATGTCACAGCATGTTTCCATGTTTACATGCTGTGACAGTTTAGCTTCAGGACGAGCCGGCTCATCTAACGCGGCAAGTACTCGCTGATTAGGACGATCAATTAATACTGATCGGTAATATCGACAATCTACTTCTCTGGTCTGCCAACGTTACAAAATGTGGGCTCAAAACTGAGCAAAAAAGCCCCCAGAGTACGGATATTCATGGTGCGGCATAGTATGTTTTTAATACTTTTTTTATTTCTGAGGACGGTGGATGGGTTTTTGCGGGATAGTTGGAGTGCAGCTATTTAGTGCCAGGCAGGCTAGTTAGGGTGTCACCAGATGCGGTACCCCCCCTGTCACTCTCTAGCAATGCTACTGGTAATAAAGGGTAGATAAAGAACTTCAGCTATTTACATAAGGGAAAACTTTTCTGCTTTAACCCCTTAAGGATCGAGGTCATTTTGGCCTTAAGGACCAGAGCATTTTTTGCACATCTGACCACTGTCACTTTAAGCATTACTAACTCTGGGATGCTTTTACTTATGAAGTTGATTCCGAGATAGTTTTTTCGTGACATATTCTACTTTATCATAGTGGTAAGTTTTCGTCAATACTTGCATCATTTCTTGGTAAAAAATTCAAAAATTTTAAAATTTAGCTTTTTTTTTTAACCTTGAAGCTCTCTGCTTGTGAGGAAAATAGACATACCAAATAAATTATATGTTGATTCACATATACAATCTCTTCATGTTTGCATCATAAAGTTGACATGTTTTTTTTTTACTTTTGGAAGACATCAGTGGGCTTCAAAGTTCAGCAGCAATTTTCAAATTTTTCTCAAAATTTTCAAAATCTGAATTTTTCAGGGACCAGTTCAGATTTGAAGTGGATTTGAGGGGTCTTCATATTAGAAATACCCCATAAATTACCCCATTATAAAAACTGCACCCATCAAAGTATACAAAATTATATTCAGAATGTTTGTTAACCCTTTAGGTGTTTAACAGGAATAGCAGTAAGTTTAAGGAGAAAATTGAAGACCCAGTATTTACACCCCACTGGCGTTTGACAGATCTTTGGAACTGTAAGCTGTGCAAATGAAAAATTACATTTTTCATTTTCAAGGACCACTGTTCCAAAAATCTGTCAGACACCTGTGGGGCGTAAATGCTCACTGTACCCCTTATTACATTACTTGAGGGGTGTAGTTTCCAAAATGGGGTCACATGTGGGAGGGGTCCATTGTTCTGGCTCTATGGGGGCTTTGTAAACACACGTGGCCTTCAATTCCGGACAAAATTTATCTTCAAAAGCCCAATGGTGCTCCTTCTCTTCTGAGCATTGTAGTTCACCCGCAGAGCACTTTACATCCACATATGGGGTATGTTCTTACTCAGAAGAAATGGGGTTACAAATTTTGGGGGGCTTTTTCATATTTTCCCTTGTGAAAATGAAAAATTTAGGTTAACACCAGCATATTATGTTTAGTTTTTTTTTTCTCATTTTCCCATCCAAATTTAATGAAAAATTTTCAAACACCTGTGGGGTGTTAAGGCTCACTGTACCCCTTGTTACGTTCCGTGAGGGGTGTAGTTTCCAAAATGAGCCGCTGTAAAATCAGCCACCCCTGTGCAAATCACCAAATTAGACCTCAAATGTACATAGTGCGCTCTCACTCCTGAGCCCTGCTGTGCGTCCGCAGAGAATTTTACGCCCACATATGGGGTATTTCCATGCTCAGGAGAAATTGCGTTACAAATTTTGGGGGTCTTTTTTTCCTTTACCTGCTTGTGAAAATAAAAAGTAGGGGGCAACGCCAGCATGTTAGTGTAAACATTTTTATTTTTTTACATTAACAGGCTGGTGTAACCCCCAACTTTTCCTGTTCATAAGGGGTAAAAGGAGAAAAAGCCCCCCAAAATTTGTAGTGCAATTTCTCCAGAGTACGGAAATACCCCTTATGTGGCCCTAAACTGTTTCCTTGAAATACGACTGGGCCCCGAAATGAGACAGCGCCTTGCGCATTTGAGGACTACATTAGGGATTGCATAGGAGTGGACATAGTGGTATTCTACGCCAGTGATTCCAAACAGGGTGCCTCCAGCTGTTGCTAAACTCCCAGCATGCCTGGACAGTGAGCGGCTGTCCGGAAATGCTGGGAGTTGTTGTTTTGCAGCAGCTGGAGGATCTGTTTTGGAAACACGGCCATACGATACGTTTCTCATTTTTATTGGGGGGGGGGGGGGGTAGACAGTGTAAGGGGGTGTATATGTAGTGTTTTACCCTTTATTATGTAGTGTAGTGTTTTTAGGGTACATTCGCACTGGCGGAGGTTTACGTTGAGTTGCCCACTAGGAGTTTGGGCTGTGGCGAAAAATTTGCCGCAGCTCAAACTTGAAGCAGAAAACTCACTGTAAACTCGCCCATGTGAATGTACCCTGTACATTCACATGGGGAGTTAAACCTCCAGCTGTTTCAAAACTACAACTCCCAGCATGCACTGACAGACCATGCATGCTGGTAGATGTACTTTAGCAATAGCTGGAGGCACACTGGTTGGAAAACCTTCAGTTAGGTTCTGTGACCTGACTCAGTACTTTCCAAACAGTGTGCCTCCAGCTTTTGCAAGACTACAATTCCCAGCATGTACTGATCGCCGAAGGGCATGCTGGGAGACGTAGTTATGCAACAGCTGGAGGTACGCAACTACAACTCCCAGCTTGCCGAGACAGCTGTTTGCTGTTTGGGCATGCTGGCATTTGTAGTTTTGCAACAGCTGGAGGGTCACAGTTTAAGAGATCGCTGTACAGTGATCTCCAAACTGTGGCCCTCCAGATGTTGCAAAACTACATATCCCAGCATGCCCAGACAGCAAACTGCTGTGTAGGCATGCTAGGAGTTGTAGTTTTGCAACTTCTGGAGGGCTCCAGTTTAGAGACCACTGTATAGTGGTCTCAGACTGTAGACCTCCAGATGTTGCCAGGCAACTCACCAGCTTCCGTAGGATCCAAGGAGCCGCATCGTCGTTCTCCTCTTCTGCCGCCGATCACCCCCATCGATCACCGCCTTCTACCGCCGCCCATGAGTAATTAAACTTCGGCGGCGGTCCCTGTCAGTTTCCCCATTCTGCCCTGCCTACTGTGGGTGGGCAGAACAGGGAAACCGAAAGTTAACCCCCCCGCCCCCAATTTGCTATTGGTCGTCGCTTCTTGATGACCAATAGTAGGGATAGGAGGGGTGGCACCCATGCCACCTCACTCCTATCCCTTCAGGGGGATCGTGGATGTCTCGGACAACCGATATCCCCCTTATATTCCGGGTCACCATAGACCCATATGACCCGGAATTGGCGACATGTTGCACGGGATGCCTGCTGAATGATTTCAGGAGGCATACCAGTCCAGTCCCCAACCGGTGCGCGGCGGGGACCTGAATTCCCACGGGCGTATGTATACGCTCTGGATACTTAACGATAAAAAAAACCAGGGTGTATCCATACGCCCTGGGTCCTTAAGGAGTTAAGGGGTTAATAATAATAATAGTAATAAAAATAATGATACTGTTTCTACCATATCCACTTATCCAGAGATATTATGCTAAAGTTATATTGTCATCCTCCATTCCTGGGAATCCACCTCTCCCCTTCTACAGATCTCTGATTCCTTAATCATCCAATAGGGGGGCTTGTTTTCCCACTTATGTGCAAAATTTGTTTCCATGTGGACAATATCTTCTGTCTCTATTACAAGCTGTATGTCCAATATGGGAAATGTGCCTTGAATTATGCAGCTCCTCGCTCACTTGTTAATGTATCAAGTGACCCAGAGCCCACCACGTGGAGGTGGCTGCATTTCGGGCTCCTCCCCACCCCCACCCCCAACCATATGCAGACCTTGTGTGACCCAATCAGCATCTTGTTAAACTGGTTCACATTGATCGTCAATGGCCTTTGCTGTAATACTTCTTAGCTTTGTATGTAGGAAGTAAAATGGCATCTTGAATGTGGTCATCATGCCGGTTAGTGTGCGGTTGGCCATGGCCCATGCTCCAACCCACACATTGGATACATAATTGGACCACTTCAGTTTGCTTTTAGCATATTGCCAAGTCCGCTGCAGCCAAGACACTTTGGGCTCCGAGGCATCTTCAGAGGTTGTTGGTAAATCCATCTGGTTATCCTCCATGGTGACTGTCACATGATCGCTGTGCCTGGATTCATGTGGGTCTGAATTGTCACCTAAAGCCATGTCAATAGCCACATCTGCTCGCTGACCACGATGCTTAATCTTCTTCCCAGGTATTTTATGGATCTCATAATATGGTGGAGTGACCTTATAATGATATAGGTTAGTATACCGCCAAAGGAAACTCGTCACGTAATGTATGAGACACACGACAGGCACCGAGAGAACTGGGATATCTGCAAAATAGCGACAGGATACAATATATTAGACCTATATTCATTCATTTATTTATGTATATATATATATGTAAATACATATGTTCATATATATGTATATATATATATATATATATATATATATATATACTTTTTTTGTTAAAACTGTAATTTATACAGCAAACTATAAATATTTTATAGGCTATATGCTAGAAGATTAGATGTCATGGATCACTGTATTGTCACTGTATGAAGCTTTTTTTAAACTTGTGTGTGACTAAAACATTGTTATTATAATTATATTACTACTATTATTATATTATTTCACTAATATCAGAGTAGCTTCCCATGTTTTCTTTTAGAAGGCAAAATACTTAAAGCATTGATTCACAAACTGAAATCATTTATCTCACAGGAATAAACATTTGCTCAATTGCTGTAAGAGACTTAAAGGAGTACTCTGCCTCTAGACATCTTATCCCCTATCCAAAGGATAGGGGATAAGATGTCTGATTGCAGGGGTCCCGCAGCTGGTACCTCAGCGATCTCTGTGCAGCACCCAGCGTTCATTCAGCATTCGACAGGGTCGCAACTTCATGGCCACGCCCCTCGTGAGGTCACACCACAACCTACCCATAGACTTACATTGAGGGGGTGTGGCCCTAATGTCACAACCCCCGCCGCCCGCTCCAAGCGTTTGGAACAAAAAGTGCCGAACGCTGGGGAAGCCCCCCTTTAAAGCCACCCAGGATAGACTGTACAAGAGAACATCAGTAACTTTACTGCACTCTACTATATTAACTTTACACTAATACATTCATGTTAAATCCATTTATAAACTGAAATTTTGGAAGTTTTCATTATTCCTACCTCTTAGCTTCATGGTCACCGTCCTTACAGGATCCTTTTGCCTAAATAGACAAAATTCTCTTCAATTTGCAAAATAAGCGCAGGTCTAGTAGGAGAACGTGTTCACCCGCCGAACCGAGGAAATAAGTGTTAGGGATTGGATTCTACCCTGGAGAAAGTCTCTTTGATGTGTGATGTCACAGCAGATGACATCACGTGTATGTGTATCCATTGTAATGGCTGTACTGTACTTTACTTACACTATGTACAGTTATATACTGGGGGTTTACAAAGGATTTGACGATTACAGTTTTAACCCCTTCAGGGTCACAGCCCATTTTGGTCTTGAGGACAAAGGAAATTTTAATTTTTACATTTTCATTTTTTCCTCCTCCCCTTCTAAGAGCCATAAATATTTTAATTTTCCACCCAAAGACCAATATGAGTTGTTGTTTATTTTGCGACCAACTGTACTTTGTAATGTACGGTAACATAAAATGTACGGTACTATAAAAAAATATATATATATTATTTACGGCTGGAAATTGAAAAGAAAACCACAATTTGGCAACTTTTGAGGGTTTTCGTTTTTATTCACTGACATGTTCTTTTTATACTGCGGGTCAATGCTTGGGTAAACGCTTTACTCTTTTTGTACTGCTTCAAAAAAATATCTAACTTTTTGAACAATATAAGTATGTTTTAAACTGTATGAGGGCTAATTGTTTGCTGTATACGGAAAAATTAAAAAAAAGTTATAGAGGTCAGAAGAGGACAATTTTAAACGTACTAATTTTGGTGTAAAAGTAATAATTTTTTTTTAACAGAAGTAAAACAAAATCAAACCTTAATAAGCTGTGTATCAATTTAATCGTATGGATCTACAGAATAAATATAAGGTGTCATTTTTACCGAAAAGTGCACTGTGTAGAATCTGAAGCCCCTAAAAAAAAAAAATCAGAATGGAGTTTTTTTTTTTTCCCTAGTTTTGCCGTAGATTTTGTGGTGAAATGATTGTTGTCATTACAAAGTACAATAGGTGGCACAAAAAAACAGCCCTTATAGGACTCTGTATGTAGAAAATTGAAAGTGTTATAATTTTAAGAAGGTGAGGAGGAAAAAACTAAGTGCAAAAATGAATAAACCTGTCCTGAAGGGGTTAAAAATATATAAATACCGTATATCCCGGCGTATAAGACGACTTTTTAACCCCAAATTTTCTTCTGAAAAGCCGGGGGTCGTCTTATACGCCGTGTATTGAGGTCCGGGATAGGAAAACTTCTGATTATCTGCCCGGGCCGGCTCCTGTGTGTAGCTGCAGGCGGGGGCCGGCCAGAGCAAGTAAAAACTAATACTGTATACTAAAAACCAGGGTGCCTCCAGCTGTTGTGAAACTACAACTCCCAGCACGGCAAAGTTGGGGGTCGTCTTATACGCCAAGTCATCTTATACGCCGGCATGGTCACTGCACCTGCACTCACATTTAAAGAAGATCTGTAGTGCTTATAACTTATCCCCCATCCTAAGGATAGGGTATAAGTTATAGATCACGGGGGGGGGGGGGGGGGGGTCCGAGCGATCGGGCCCCCCGCCATCTTCTGTACGGGGCCACAGTTATGTACAGGAGAGGGGGCATTCCGTCCCCGCTTGATGCGGCAGCGGGCACGCCCCTCCATGTATTTCTATGGAAGTCATGGAAGGGCGTGCCGGCTGCCGCATCATGCGGGAACAGAATGCCCCCTTTCCTGTTCATTGCCACGGCCCCATACAGGAGATCGCGGGGGACCCCAGTGCTCGGACCCCCCCGCGATCTATAACTCATCCCCTATCCTTAGGTTGGGGTATAAGTTATAAGCACTAAAGATCTCCTTTAACCTGTTGGGGACGGAGGGCATACCTATACGCCCTCCGCCCACCATCTTTCTATAATGCGGGGCCACGCCGTGGCCCAGCATCATAGCGGGTCGGGCCAGGCCCCTAACAACAGCCGGGAGCCGAGGCTAATAGCGAGCAGCACTGATCGTGGTTTCGCGCGCTATTAACCCTTTAGATGCAGCGTTCAACTTGATCACTGTCCGAACGCCAAATGACTGCTCAGTGCCTGAGATCCAGGTATGAGCAGTCAAGCGGCAGAATCATTGATCAATGGTTTCCTATGAGAAACCATTGATCAATGTAAAAGATCAGTGTGTGCAGTGTTATAGGTCCCTATGGGAGCTATAACATTGAAAAAAAAAAGTGAAAAAAGCTTGAATCACCCCCCTTTTCCCGTAAAAAAAAAATCCAAAAACTGTGTAAATAAACATATATGGTATCGCCGCATACAGAAATGTCGGAATTATAAAAATATATAGTTAATTAAACGGCACAGTCAATGGTATACGTGCAAAAAATAAGCCATCATATGGAAAAAAAAAAACTTTTTTAGAAAAAAGTGTGAGGGGAGTGCTACTAAAATATAACTTTTAATATAATAATTTTAAAATACACCACTGAAGTGATTGTGAACCAATACCATCTTAAAAACTGATACACAGGATCCACTCTAGGTTACCACCCGTATGGTGGATTTACCAGTATTCAGAGCGCCACCAATCCGGTGGATTTATATGAATATATACCGTTCTCAGATATATATCGTTCTCTACGCGTTTCTGCCCTAGTCTAGAGCGTCATCAGGAGAACTTCATATATATAGAAAGTCTCAACAATGTGGAAAATGTTTGAGATAAGGAGATAACAATGGCGTCACTCAATATATAAACATAGATAAATGCATGTAGCACCCCTGTAATAAGTGCCACTATGCTGGTGTAATTGATCTGCATGTGGCACCCCGATACTAGGTGCCACTATGCGGGTGTAATTACAGCGGATCCAAAGGAGATAACCTATAAAGAAGATACATAAAGCCAGTCAGACCATATGATCAGGTACAATATAATATCCTTTCATGTATAGGGCTCTCACTCACAGTCCGTGGTCCGTCTCCCAGTACCTAAAGAAAGAATACAACAAATATCCCTGTAAGGAGTTGCTGCGCGGCACCTGCAAAAAAATAGCGGTATCGCCGCCACTCGTTACTCACAGTCCGCTGATGTAACCGCCAATTACAGGATCCCGGAAGGTGCGCAAACCCGCAATGGCGGGGAGCCAGTAAAAGTCCGACCGGCTTCTATGCGCTGCCATGCCGCGATCCTTGGCGTCTGGCGTCATATCCTGGCACCCCAGCGTGACGTCATCCGTCCCCGCCTCTCTCTGACGCCCATAGGGGGCGGGACTAAGTACCGCTCGTCACTTCTGTATTCGGGGCCAGGTATGTTAGAATGTGATTTGCGGCTAGAGGAGTAAATACATTAACTCCTCAGTGACCGGCACCAATTATGATCACATGCTAGAATACTGGACAGCCTAAAATTGGAGCTTATTAGGAGATGCTACCCAAATATATATAAATTCATTGCTACTAAGCACCTCTAAGTGGCCCTATATGGTGGAGAGGTGGGGTTTAATGTTGGAGCCATACGGAATACATCTTTGAGGGGTAGATATTATATTTAGGTTAATAAATAAATAAACATCAGTGGAGAGGACCGGGACGCTAAGGTGCCTAATTTAATAATACAGGCACTGGGTCCCTCAATCTTTGAAAACAACCCGGACAAATCCACTGATGTAATATTCTCAAAGGGATTCCCTAAAGAATGGCTCATCTCCAAACCCCCCTCTCTTTGAACAAAAAGGCAAGGGGTTGTGAGGCCCCTGTTTCAGTTCACTAAAATTCCCAGGGAATGCCCCTATTCTTAAGTGGATATCTGTGAACCTCCAAAACAGACCAGAGTATACAATTAGCCAACTGAGAAAGAATTGTGTTCCTAGCCAACTAAGCAATAATAGATAAATTTAGAAAATTGTATTATAAAGGGGGGAAGATACAGTTAGGTATTGACCTGACAAAGTGGGGATGATACAGTTGGGGAGGCTATCAGGGAATAATGGAGTGGCATTAAAACTGGGCCTAGGGAACCTGATCTTACCCTACGCTAACTGATGCCCTGATCCCTAGGCAGTGTTATCGCCCTAATAAGGGCGGACCCTGCTCTCGTACCTCCTACTTGTCCTGTCACTCCCTTACTAGTTTGGTGACACTAGCTGATAGATCTACTAAGATCTCCACTTACTGCCTACTGGTCACCATAACCAGTATCATCCCCACATGGCCTGACCTATAAAAAGGGAGCAAAACTTAATTGGTCATTGAGACCTATAGGTTCCATCGTACCCATTTCGTATATAAGTCTGCACTCCTTCTGGAGTAAAAGTTTATCAAAATCACCCCCTCTTGGAGATGGATGAATTTGTTCTAATCCAATGAACATAAGATGATCATAGCAGCCACTATGTACGGAATTCATATGGCGAGCCAGGGAGGTATCTCTATTGTTTCTGACATCTCCCAGATGTTCTAACACTCTTTTCTTAAAAGGTCGGAATGTTTTCCCTATGTATCTTTTATGGCATGGACAAATTGCCAAGTAAATTATACCACAAGTGCTACAGTTAATGAAGCTACGAATGGTATGTATTTTACCTGTCCTCTCATTGAGAATTTCTTTAGTTTTTATCATGTTAGGGCACGCCTTACAATGTCCACAGGGAAAGTTACCAATTATAGGTGTTTTATTAAGCCAAGTGCTCCCTTTAGATGGTATAGGGGGGAGATGGCTATGTGTTACTAAATCCCCTATATTCCTACCTCTCCGATATGTGATCTGGGGTTTGTCCGATACTGTGTCCCTCAGATCAGGATCCATCCGTAGAATCCTCCAATGTTTCTCAAGTATTCCTCGTATCATTGGAGAAGCATGATCAAAGGTGGCAATCACACGTGTAGGCTGTATCATCTGGTCTGTCTGTTTGGGGGTCAACAGGTTTTCCCTGGGAGTTTTAAGGGCATTTTGATAAGCTGATCTTAAGATGTAGTCCGGATACCCTCTATTTCTGAATCTCTGTCTGAGATCCATTGCTTCCCTCAGGAAATCCTGTTTGTCAGAACAGTTCCTCCTGAGGCGGAGGTACTGCCCCCTCGGGATACCCCTTTTGAGGGGTCCCGGGTGGCAGCTTTCCCACCTCAGGAGGCTGTTCGTGGACGTCACTTTTCTATGTATGGTGGTCCGCAGTTTACCCTTAGGAGTTTTTTGGATTGAGATGTCCAAGAATGGGATATGTGAGTCATGGTATTCATATGTAAATGCAAGTCCTAGACTATTATGGTTCAGTAATCTCAGGAATTCTTTAAACTCATCAGTGCTGCCCTGCCACAATATAAAAATATCATCTATAAAACGCGCCCAAACTAGGGCACGTTCACTAAAATATTCCCTTTCTTCGACAAAGACTTGGGTGGCCTCCCACCAGCCCAGAGTGAGATTAGCATAACTGGGGGCACTAGGGCTCCCCATTGCGGTCCCTCTGAGCTGGTGGAAGTAAGTCCTGTCGAAGAGAAAATAATTATGTGTGAGTGTGAACCTCAATATTTCCAGGACAAATTCATTGTGTAATCTCATCTGTATGCCCCGTTGGGATAAGTAATGCGAGACTGCTGCTAGTCCAATATCATGCGGGATAGATGAATATAACGACTCCACGTCAATGCTAGCCAGCAACACATCCTGTTCCACCTCTATTCCTTCCATTTTATTAAGGAGATCCATCGTGTCTCTCGTGTATGAAGGGAGGGCTAATACGAATTCTCTAAAAATTTGATCAATATATATCCCGAGATTCTGTCCCAGACCTCCTATGCCCGCCACTATGGGTCTCCCTTTTAGAGGGTTAGTCCCTTTGTGGACCTTTGGGAGGGCATAGAAGGTGGGGACAGTAACGGATTTGGGCAGCAAAAATTGAAATTCCGAGTCACTGATGAGTTTTCGTTCCTTAGCTATAGATAGTATTTTAGTAAGTTCTTTTTTATATTTGGAAGTAGGGTCTCCCGATAATGTTTCATAAGTAAGGCTATCTTTTAATAGTCTATTGCACATATCTATGTATTGTGTACGATCCATGACTATAATGTTACCCCCCTTATCTGCGGCTTTGATGACCAATTTATCATTCTTCTGTAGTTGTTTGATAGCCAACTTCTCTTGATATGAGAAGTTGGTCCGATCCTGAGGTATGGAGGGAAGATTCAGGTCCTCTATATCTCTGATCACCAAATCCAGAAACACATCTATACAGGATGTTTCGCCTGTAGGAGGGAATACTTTACTTTTTAACTTACAGGTAGTAAATGGTCCTTCACCTCTTGATCTATGGTTGTCATCTAATAATGATGCTAGATCTCTTGTGGCTGGTAGATCATTTATACCGATACCTAACTCCAAACATTCCTTTCTGTCTCGTGTTTTAAAGAATTTTTGCCATTTTAGTCTACGCCCAAACAGATGGAGGTCCTTAATCAAATTGAATTGGTCAAATGTGACCGTGGGTACAAATGAGAGACCCTGTGCAAGGACCCCGATTTGTTCCTGGGATAGTTGTTGTTTGGATAGATTCACCACTTGTAATGAGGATCTATCAACTCCTGTATTTAGACTCTGGGTTCTCTGGTTCGGGTGGGGTAAGGATCTCGACTCTGGTCCTTGTATTCCCCCCCTAAAAAATGCCCAGCAGAGGATGAAGGCAAAGAGCCCGTATCCGACCATTCCTGATTGTGGTTAGATTTCTTTTTATAGTTCCCACGTCCACGGGAGTTACCCCGCGTACCTCGCGCGCGGTAGGGTGCTCCTCCTCGTTTACCGCGTGCTGGAGCTCTGTCTCCTTCACCAGGCTCGGTATCCGAGGAGGAAATCTCAGTCTCAGTCTCCCGAGGTGTGGGTACTCTGGACAATACGGTGTAAGCTCTATTATCTCTGAATTCCTGTAAGTCCCTGATGAATTGTAAGTGTTTCCTTTCTTTTAATTGATACTGAAAACGTTCCAATATATTTTTGGTATGTGTTTCTTTGTTATTAAATTCTGGGTCGTCCTTAAATCTTAATACAGTATCTCGTTGCTCATTCAATTTAGCTTCTGCTACCGTTAGTCTAGTTTTTTCTTCCTCCAACAATATTTGAATGAATTTCAGCGAGGTGGCTGTAGCTTCAGTTTCCCACTTTTTTAATACTGTTGTTGTTCTAAGTCTGGGTGCCGGTAACACCGGAATTCTCAGACCTCGGGGAACTATGTTATGTCTTAAGTAGTTTTCAAATGTTTGGATTTCCCAGAATGAAACTGCATAATCTTTATAACAAGAGACAAGGTCCCTAAGGGCTACTTTCAGAGAGGGTGTGTATTTAGGCTGTGAGTACATTCGCTCCGAAAACACTTCTTTTGCTTCCGTGAGCCAATCTGCCAAATTTGGTGATCCAGTGACCAAACTAGCCATCACATAAACAGATTCCAAAAATTTTGTATGTAGAATGATTTAGCTGACCTACAAGGGGTCATATCATCTCCCAGCATCAGAAATGCAAAAAAAAAACTTTTTTAGAAAAAAGTGTGAGGGGAGTGCTACTAAAATATAACTTTTAATATAATAATTTTAAAATACACCACTGAAGTTATTGTGGACCAATACCATCTTAAAAACTGATACACAGGATCCACTCTAGGTTACCACTCGTATGGTGGATTTACCAGTATTCAGAGCGCCACCAATCCGGTGGATTTATATGAATATATACCGTTCTCAGATATATGTCGTTCTCTACGCGTTTCTGCCCTAGTCTAGAGCGTCATCAGGAGAACTTCATATATATAGAAAGTCTCAACAATGTGGAAAATGTGTGAGATAAGGAGATAACAATGGCGTCACTCAATATATAAACATAGATAAATGCATGTAGCACCCCTGTACTAAGTGCCACTATGCTGGTGTAATTGATCTGCATGTGGCACCCCGATACTAGGTGCCACTATGCGGGTGTAATTACAGCGGATCCAAAGGAGATAACCTATAAAGAAGATACATAAAGCCAGTCAGACCATATGATCAGGTACAATATAATATCCTTTCATGTATAGGGCTCTCACTCACAGTCCGTGGTCCGTCTCCCAGTACCTAAAGAAAGAATACAACAAATATCCCTGTAAGGAGTTGCTGCGCGGCACCTGCAAAAAAATAGCGGTATCGCCGCCACTCGTTACTCACAGTCCGCTGATGTAACCGCCAATTACAGGATCCCGGAAGGTGCGCAAACCCGCAATGGCGGGGAGCCAGTAAAAGTCCGACCGGCTTCTATGCGCTGCCTTGCCGCGATCCTTGGCGTCTGGCGTCATATCCTGGCACCCCAGCGTGACGTCATCCGTCCCCGCCTCTCTCTGACGCCCATAGGGGGCGGGACTAAGTACCGCTCGTCACTTCTGTATTCGGGGCCAGGTATGTTAGAATGTGATTTGCGGCTAGAGGAGTAAATCATATGGAGCCATCATATAGAGGAAAAAACGAAAGTGCAAGAACGGGAAAACCCTCCGTACCCAAGGGGTTAACCCCTGGACATGTTTTATTCATATGGTTATGCTTGTATGGGCACTTAATCTGTGATTTGTTGTTTTCATCAGTACCACATTTGTGTATATGTGATTTTTGATGACTTTTTATTCCTTTTTTTTTTTTTCCGGGATGTGATCACAATTCAGCATTGGACTTTGTTATTTTTATGTTTTATGTCGTTCACCGTATGGAGTCATTAACGTTATATTTTAGTCATTCAGACTATTCTACCAAATATGTTGATTTATTTTATTTAAAAAAAATAAATTTTTTTATAAAATGGGAAAAGAGGGGGAATTCATTTTTTATTGGAGGAGGCACTTATTCCCTTTATTAAACTGTAACAGTTAATAGCTATATTTAGATTTTTAACCCCTTAAGGATTCAGCTCATTTTCACCTTAACAACACGGCCCTTTTTTGCAAATCTGACCACTGTCACTTTATATATGAATAACTCTGGAAGGCTTTTACTTTTCATTCTGATTCTGAGATTGTTTTTTCGTGACATATTCTACTTTAACATAGTGGTAATTTTTGTCGTTACTTGCATCTTTTTTTGGTCAAAAATCCCAAAATTTTGAAAATTTAGCATTTTTCTGCCTGTAAGAAAAATGGACATTCCAAATTATATATTGATTCACAAATACAATGGGGGACATTTATCAAGGGATTTAGAGCTCTTTTTTTGCTTACAAAAGTCGCACAAAAGGTCGCATTAGCACTTAAGCAATTTTTTGTGCGACTTTTGGCTGTAAGCAAAAAGCTACAAAAAAGCGTACGAAAGTAAATTTTATTTTTTACTTTGCAGTGGTCAGGGAATTATCAAGTGCGAAAGTCGCATAAAAAGTCGCAAGCCCTCAAAAACTGCGTAAATGTAAGCCAGCTCGGAGCTGGCACACAAAACGGCTTTTGAGAGCAAATTTTATATTTCCCGCTGGCAGCCGTGATCACAGCTCCAGCGGGAAATATATTGCAACTGTACAAAGGAGCCCGGGCTGGCATCACTCTGCAGCCGCCCAGCTCTGTCTGATTCTAACCCCGCTACCCTAACATAAGGACACCCCCCCTTGTTTCCCACCCGCCTGCGCTGCACATCTCCCATCTGTCTGCTACCTGTTGCAAGACTACAACTCCCAGCATGTCCATACAGTGAGGGCATGCTGGGAGTTGTAGTATTGTAGCGGGCGGACAATGTGCGGCGCGGGCGGGTGGAAGACAAGGGGGGTGGGGGTTATATAAAGCAGTGTCCCCATCCCCATCATTGTATTAGGGTAGCGGGGATAGAATCGGAGGAACCCGGGCGGCTGAAGACTGATTCCAGCCTGGGCTCCTTTTAACAAACCTCGGCGCAGCAGAGTTTCTATTTCCCTTAATGTAATTTCATATTTCCCGCTGGGTCCCGTAATTGGCCAGCACCGAGCAGCCAATCACGGGAAATTTGATATTACATTAGGGACTAAAAGCTGCGCGGTTCCGCTAGATGTTAAAATGAGCCCGGGCTGGCATCAGTCTGCACCCTCCCGGGCTCCTCAGATATCCTGCGGCGCCGTGGTAAGGAGCCCGGGCTAACCTCACTCAGCAGCCCCCCACGGGACTCCCACAGCCGGGCAGGGAGATGTGTAGGTGCCGTCCCTGTAATCCATCAGCACTGCGGTACACACCGAGAGATGGCAGGGACGGCTTCTGCACATCTCCCTGCCTGGCTGAGGGAGTCCCGGGCGGCTGCAGTGTTATGTCAGCCCGGGCTCCTTACTACAGCGCCGCGGAGTTTGGTGTAATTTCAAATTTCCCGCTGGGTCCCGTGTCACGTGACGACAGGAAATATGAAATTACAGTGATTCTCTGATCACTGCAGCCAAGGAGCGGAGCGCATTACCACCCGCTTCCCTGGCTGGCACGACTACAACTCCCAGCATGTCCTTACAGGAAGGGCATGCTGGGAGAGTTGTGGGGGGGGGGGGGGTGACAAGCTTGTCACCTGCCCCCCTGCCGCACAACTACAACTCCCAGCATGCCCTTACAGTAAGAGCATGCTGGGAGTTGTAGGGGGGGGATGACAATCTCCCACACCACATGACTACAACTCCCAGCATGCCCTTACTGTAAGGACATGCTGGGAGTTGTAGTTGTGTGGCAGGTGACAGGCTTTTCACCTGCCCCCCTACAACTCCCAGCATGCCCTTACAGTAAGGATATGCTGGGAGTTGTAGTCATGTGGTGCGGGAGATGGTTACCCCTGCCCCCCCCCCCCCCCCCCCCACACACTACAACTCCCAGCATATCCTTACTGTAAGGGCATGCTGGGAGTTGTAGGGGGGCGGGTGACAAGCCTGTCATCTGCCCTCTGCCGCACAAATACAACTCCCAGCATGTCCTTACAATAACGATATGCTGGGAGTTGTAGTGTGTGTGTGGGGGGGGGGGGGGGGCGGGGGTAACAATCTCCCGCACCACATGACTACAACTCCCAGCATATCCTTACTGTAAGGGCATGCTGTGAGTTGTAGTCATGTGGTGCGGGAGATTGTCACCCCCCCTACAACTCCCAGCATGCTCTTACTGTAAGGGCATGCTGGGAGTTGTAGTCAGGCGCGGACGGGTGACAATAAATGTATTAACCTATTTTTCTTTTTTTCTCCTCATTTCAGATCCATGTATCCTGTGGACTATTTCGGATTTGGTGGACTGCTTCAATGACCAGCGTCTTTTTTAAACCTGTTTAATGTTAATGAGAGTGTTTTTTGGAATAAAATTTTTTGAAACGTGTTGTGTTTTTTTTTTTTTTAATTACTTGAAAGGCTTAGTTTAATAGACGGAATCCATTACTAAGCCTATGCTTAGTGTTAGCCCCCAACACAGCTAGCGTAACCTTCAATTATTACCCCGGTACCCACCGCCACAGGGGTGCCGGGAAGAGCCGGTACCAATAGGCCCGGAGCATCAAATATGGCGCTCCTGGGCCTAGGCGGTAATGGGCTGGCATTAATTAGGCTGGGGAGGGCCAGTAACAATGGTCCTCACCCACCCTGGTAACATCAGGCTGTTGCTGCTTGGTTGGTATTTGGCTGAAAATAAAAATAGGGGGAACCCTATGCGTTTATTTTTTTTTTTTTATAATTATTCATGCAAAACAAAGATAAGGTTCCCCCTATTTTTATCCAAATACCAACCAAGCAGCAACAGCCTGATGTTACCAGGGTGGGCAAGGACCATTGTTACTGGCCCTCCCAAGCCTAAATAACACCAGCCTGTTACCGCCTAGGCCCAGGAGCGCCATATTTGAGCCTCTGGGCCTGGTGGTACCGGCTCCTCCCAGCACCCCTGTGGTGGTGGGTAACGGGGAAATAATTGGGGGTTAGCGCTAGCTGTTTTGGGGGCTAATGCTAAGCCTCAGCTTAATAATGGACTCTGTCTATAATACTGCTTCCACTACTAAGCCTGCCAAGTAAATTAAAAAAAACAACACATTTAAAAAAAAATGTATTCCAAAAAAACACTCCCCCAAAAGTCCTCATTCACCATTTTATTAACATTAAACCAAAAAAATGCTAATCACTGCACTCCCCTGAATCTAAAGTAATCCACAAGATACACGGATCTGAAATGAGAAGAAAAAAAATGAATTAGTACATTTAGGGTAAAAAAAAAGTGGTAAAAAGGGTAAAAAAAAAAACATACATACCGTATATACTCGAGTATAAGCCGAGTTTTTCAGCACGATTTTTCGTGCTGAAAACACCCCCCTCGGCTTATACTCGAGTGACCTCTCCGCCCTCAGTGGTCTTCAACCTGCGGACCTCCAGATGTTTCAAAACTACATCTCCCAGCAAGCCCGAGCAGCCATCGGCTGTCCAGGCTTGATGGGAGTTGTAGTTTTGAAACCTCTGGAGGTCCGCAGGTTGAAGACCACTGCGGCCTTCGACATCATCCAGCCCCCCTCTCACCCCCTTTAGTTCTGTACTCACCTCCGCTCGGCGGGACGGTGCTCCGCTGGTCCGGTGCTGCAGGACTGTCCGGTGGGAGGTCGTCCGGTGGGATAGTGGTTCCGAGCTGCCATCTTCACCGGGGGGGGGCCTCTTCTCCGCGCTTCGGGCCCGGAATAGTCACATTGCCTTGACGACAATGCAGGGGGACGTTCATTACCAATGTCCGTCTGCGTCGTCATCAAGGCAACGCCTCTATTTCGGGCCCGAAGCGCGGAGAAGAGGCCCCCCCCCCGGTGAAGATGGCAGCCCGGAACCACTATCCCACCGGACGACCTCCCCACCGGACAGTTCTGCAGCACCGGACCAGCGGAGCACCGTCCCGCCGAGCGGATGTGAGTACAGAACTAAAGGGGGTGAGAGGGGGGCTAGATGATATTGAAGGCCGCAGTGGTCTTCAACCTGCGGACCTCCTGAGGTTTCAAAACTACAACTCCCAGCAAGCCCGGACAGCCGATGGCTGCCCGGGCTTGCGGGGAGTTGTAGTTTTGAAACCTCTGGTGGTCCGCATAAGACCACTGTATCAGACATTGACAAGCGGTGATGATGAAGGTGGGGGGGGGGGCTGATGACAAGGGGATGATGACAAGGGGATGATGAAGGGGGGTGTGTGGGATGATAACAAGGGGATGATGAAGGGAGTGGGGATGATGACAAGGGGATGATGACAAGGGGATGATGTTTTGGGGGTGTGGGATTATGACAAGGGGATGATGAAGGGAGTGGGGATGACGACAAGGGGATGAGGACAAGGGGATGATGAAGGGGGGGTGTGGGATTATGACAAGGGGATTATGAAGGGGGGTGGGGATTATGAAAAGGGGATGATGACAAGGGGATGATGAAGGGGGTGGGGATGATGACAAGGGGATGATGAAGGGGGTGTGTGGGATGATGACAAGGGGATGATGAAGGGGGGGTGTGGGATGATGACAAGGGGATGATGAAGGGGGGGTGATGACAGGCGGTGATGATGAAGGGGGAATGATGACAGGCGGTGATGATGAAGGGGGAATGATGACAGGCGGTGATGATAAAGGGGGGATGATGACAGGCGGTGATGATGAAGGGGGGATGATGACAGGCGGTGATGATGAAGGGGGGATGATGAGAGGGTGATGATGAAGGGGGTGTTAATGACGGGGATCTGGATGATGACAGGGGGGATGATGTATTTCCCACCCTAGGCTTATACTTGAGTCAATAACTTTTCCTGGGATTTTGGGGTGAAATTAGGGGCCTCGGCTTATATTCGGGTCGGCTTATACTCGAGTACATACGAGAGAGAGATATATATATATATATATTTATATATATATATATATATATATATAATAATATATATATATATATATATATATATATATAATATATATATATATATATATATATATATATATATATATATATATAGAGAGAGAGAGATAAAAAATGTCAAAGCTGCAAAATTGTGTTCTGTGGTCATTTATTGGTTTTTGCTTATGTGTGCAAAAAGCAAAACCAAAAGCAAGAAAAAAATGCCAACAGAACTCGATTACCAAAGCAACAATGATAAATGTCCCCGAATATGTCTACTTTATGTTTGCATCGTAAAGTTTTCATGTTTTAATTTTTTTTAAGACATTAGAGGGCTTCAAAGTATAGCAGCATTTTTTCAAACTTTTCACGAAAAATAAAAAATCAGAATTTTTCAGGGACCAGTTAAGTCTGAAGTGGATTTTGAGGGGCCTTTCTGTGAGAAATATACCACAAATGACCCCATTGTAGAAACTGCACCCCTCAAAGTATTCAAATGCCATTAAGAAAGTTTGTTAACCCTTTAGGTGTTTCACAGGAACAGCAGCAAAGTGGAGGAGAAAAATTAAGATTTCCATTTTTTATACTAACATGTTCATGTGGCCCAATTTTTTTTTACATTTTTGTAAGGGTTCTTAGGAGAAAAAGTCCCACAAAATTTGTAGCCCAACTTCTCTTGAGTATGGAAATACCTCATATATTGACGCAAAGTGCTCTGTGGGCCCACAACATGGCTCAAAAGGGAAAGAGCAACTGTGGGATTTTAGAGGGTGAATATTGCTGAAATGTTTTTGGGGGGCATGTTGCATTTAGCAAGCCCCCATGGTGTCAGAACAGCAAAAAAAAACAAAAAAAAACACATGGCACACTATTTGGGAAACGACACCCCTCCAGGAACGTAACAAGGGGTACAGCGAACCTTAACACCTCACGTGAAAAATTAGATTTTTATATCCCTTGTTATGTTCCATGAGGGATGCAGTTTCCAAAATGGGGTCACATGTGGGTATTTTTTTTGTGTGTTTATGTCAGAACCGTTGCAACTATCAGCCACCTCTGTGCAAATCACCAATTTAGGCCTCAAATGTACATATTGCGCTCTCACTCCTGAGCCTTGTTGTGCATCCGCAGAGCATTGTACGCCCACATATGGGGTATTTCCGTACAAATTTTGGGGGTCTTTTTTGAAAATAAAAAGTATGGGACAACACCAGCATGTTAGTGTAAAAAAACATACTGGTGTAGACCCCAACTTTTCCATTTCATAAGGGGTAAAATTAGAAAAAGCCCCCAAAATATGTAACGCAATTTCTCCCGAGTACGGAAATACCCCATATGTGTCCCTAAACCGTTTCCTTGAAATATGACAGGGCTCCAAAGTGAGAGAGCGCAATGCGCATTTGAGGACTAAATTAGAGATTTGCATAGGGGAGGACCCAGATGCAAGCATTACAATTGACTCTGCTACCATAAATACCCTACAGCAGTGTTTCCAAAACAGGGTGCCTCCAGCTGTGGCAAAACTCCCAGCATGCCTGGACAGTCAATGGCTGTCCGGCAATGCTGGAAGTTGTTGTTTTGCAACAGTCGGAGGCTCCTTTTTGCAAACAGTGCCGTACCAGACGTTTTAAATTTTTATGGGGGTCAAACCTCCAGCTGTTGCAAAACTTCAACTCTCAACATGGACTCAGAGACCGTGCATGCTGGGAGTTGTAATTTTGCCACAGCTGGAGGCCCACCGGTGAGGACAGCCGTGTTAGGGAACAGATAAACTCAGTGCTTCCCCACCAGGGTGCCTCCAGCTGTTACAAAACGAACACTCCCAGCATAAACGGTCTGTCAGTGCATGCTGGGAGTTGTAGTTTTGCAACAGCTGGAGGCACACTGGTGGGGAAACACTGAGTTAGGTTCTGTTACCTAACTATGTTTCGTCACCAGTGTGCTTCTTGCTGTGGCAAAACTACAACTCCCAGCATGCACTGATGGCCAAAGGACATGCTGGGAGTTGTAGTTATGCAACAGCTTGAGGCACGTGTGGTGCCTGTTTATAGGTCCCCATAGCCATAGCCAGAGTCCCTAGGACGTCGGGGTCCTTTTGTATAGTCCGGGCTTGCTGGGAGTTGTAGTTTTGAAACCTCTGGAGGTCCGAAGGGTTGAAGACCACTGCGGCCTTCAACATCATCCAGCCCCCCCTCTCACCCCCTTTAGTTCTGTACTCACCTCCGCTCGGCGGGACGGTACTCCGCTGGTCCGGTGCTGCAGGACTGTCCGGTGTGGAGGTCGTCCGGTGGGATAGTGGTTCCGGGCTGCCATCTTCACCGGGGGGGCCTCTTCTTCGCGCTTCGGGCCCAGAATAGTCACGTTGCCTTGACGACAACGCAGGGGGATGTTCATTACCAACGTCCGTCTGCGTCGTCGTCAAGGCAACGCCTCTATTTCGGGCTCGAAGCGCGGAGAAGAGGCCCCCCGGTGAAGATGGCAGATGTATAAACGATAACTTCCAGCATGGCAAGTCAGCAGTTTGCTGTTTGTGCATGCTGGGAGTTGTAGTTTTGCAACATCTGGAGGGCCACAGTTTAGAGATCACTGCACAGTGATCTCCAAACTGTGGCCCTCCAGATGTTGCAAAACTACAAATCCCAGCATGCCCTGACAGCCAACAGCTGTCTGGGCATGCTGGGAGTTGTAGTTTAGCAACATAAGGAGGCTTACAGTTTACAGAAATCACTGCATGGTGACAATCAGATGTCCAAGACAGCTGATGTCCCCTAGACAGGAGCACTAGGATGGGTATGGGGGGGTTATAGGGGTCTGTTTGATGTTTTATTTCACACAGAGCTCACACAGCTCCAATCTCCTCACAGATCTCCCTACACTGAGGAGATCGGAGCTGTGAAAGGCAGTTTTTTTCAACTGCCTCTGCTGTGATTGGTCAATCTGGATTGATTGACCAATCACAACAATCAGGGGGCCAGGCCATCCATGAGGTGACCCGCGGACGATGTCTGTGATGATCAGCTGTCTATGAAAGCTGAAGTCACTTCAATGTCACAGCATGTTTCCATGTTTACATGCTGTGACAGTTTAGCTTCAGGACGAGCCGGCTCATCTAACGCGGCAAGTACTCGCTGATTAGGACGATCAATTAATACTGATCGGTAATATCGACAATCTACTTCTCTGGTCTGCCAACGTTACAAAATGTGGGCTCAAAACTGAGCAAAAAAGCCCCCAGAGTACGGATATTCATGGTGCGGCATAGTATGTTTTTAATACTTTTTTTATTTCTGAGGACGGTGGATGGGTTTTTGCGGGATAGTTGGAGTGCAGCTATTTAGTGCCAGGCAGGCTAGTTAGGGTGTCACCAGATGCGGTACCCCCCCTGTCACTCTCTAGCAATGCTACTGGTAATAAAGGGTAGATAAAGAACTTCAGCTATTTACATAAGGGAAAACTTTTCTGCTTTAACCCCTTAAGGATCGAGGTCATTTTGGCCTTAAGGACCAGAGCATTTTTTGCACATCTGACCACTGTCACTTTAAGCATTACTAACTCTGGGATGCTTTTACTTATGAAGTTGATTCCGAGATAGTTTTTTCGTGACATATTCTACTTTATCATAGTGGTAAGTTTTCGTCAATACTTGCATCATTTCTTGGTAAAAAATTCAAAAATTTTAAAATTTAGCTTTTTTTTTTAACCTTGAAGCTCTCTGCTTGTGAGGAAAATAGACATACCAAATAAATTATATGTTGATTCACATATACAATCTCTTCATGTTTGCATCATAAAGTTGACATGTTTTTTTTTTACTTTTGGAAGACATCAGTGGGCTTCAAAGTTCAGCAGCAATTTTCAAATTTTTCTCAAAATTTTCAAAATCTGAATTTTTCAGGGACCAGTTCAGATTTGAAGTGGATTTGAGGGGTCTTCATATTAGAAATACCCCATAAATTACCCCATTATAAAAACTGCACCCATCAAAGTATACAAAATTATATTCAGAATGTTTGTTAACCCTTTAGGTGTTTAACAGGAATAGCAGTAAGTTTAAGGAGAAAATTGAAGACCCAGTATTTACACCCCACTGGCGTTTGACAGATCTTTGGAACTGTAAGCTGTGCAAATGAAAAATTACATTTTTCATTTTCAAGGACCACTGTTCCAAAAATCTGTCAGACACCTGTGGGGCGTAAATGCTCACTGTACCCCTTATTACATTACTTGAGGGGTGTAGTTTCCAAAATGGGGTCACATGTGGGAGGGGTCCATTGTTCTGGCTCTATGGGGGCTTTGTAAACACACGTGGCCTTCAATTCCGGACAAAATTTATCTTCAAAAGCCCAATGGTGCTCCTTCTCTTCTGAGCATTGTAGTTCACCCGCAGAGCACTTTACATCCACATATGGGGTATGTTCTTACTCAGAAGAAATGGGGTTACAAATTTTGGGGGGCTTTTTCATATTTTCCCTTGTGAAAATGAAAAATTTAGGTTAACACCAGCATATTATGTTTAGTTTTTTTTTTCTCATTTTCCCATCCAAATTTAATGAAAAATTTTCAAACACCTGTGGGGTGTTAAGGCTCACTGTACCCCTTGTTACGTTCCGTGAGGGGTGTAGTTTCCAAAATGAGCCGCTGTAAAATCAGCCACCCCTGTGCAAATCACCAAATTAGACCTCAAATGTACATAGTGCGCTCTCACTCCTGAGCCCTGCTGTGCGTCCGCAGAGAATTTT